>NW_004058052.1:255000-473738 GCF_000001635.26 Mus musculus | reverse complement strand
GAATTCCACCAACTCTGTCTTGGTAAACCAGTGAGTCTTACGGGGAGGGTAAGAGATTACTTTCAAGAACTGGGCTAGCATAGCCAGCCACTATGGGTCATGAAAAAGCTGACCCCAGCATAAGCCACAACTCCTAAAAGCTGCGTCCCAACTCTGCGGGCTGGAGAGTCTCTTCTCACACCAGTGACGACTGCCTTTCTACCCTCCCCCCCCCCCCACCTCACCCTCCACCCTCGGGGTGGGGGAAGGGTCTTGTGAATATGCTGAGCTGGGAAAGCTTCCGGAGCCTTGCAGTTCTGTGTACTCCTTGAGCCTTGTGAGTTTCGTTCACTCCCCCAGTTTTATACTCTTCTTCTCAGCCAGGAGGTGGTGTTTCAATCAGGAGAAACAGCGACTGAGCGGTGTCTCACTGAGCTCTCTCTTCCAGGGCTGTGCCTGAGCTATGGGAAATGGGGATGAGAACGGTCAGTTTCCTTCCACGTGACTTCTAAGCCTTCCCGTGCGCCACAGGCGGTGACCTTCTCCTTCTGTAGCGGCTGTAAACTGTTACAGAGTCACACTGCACAACAAACCTGACACAAGAGATTTACTGGGACAGACACAAGAGGGTGGCAGCCTCTGCTCAGGTGAGGAGCATCAGAAAACTGAGTGGGAGGTAGACTTTATATAAGGTTTCTTCGGTGACAGAGTTTTCCAGGGTGGGGATTGGTGGGATTTCAAATCCTGAATTTGAGGCGAGCAGAGACAAAGCAACTTCTGGGAGAAAGGGTTTGTCGGCTTACCGTTTGAAGTTGCAGCCCATCCTAGTGGGGAAGTCACAGCCACAGGCACTTGAGGCAACTGATCACATTCCATCAATAGTCAAGCGTTAGAGAATGCTCAGATGAGATGGTTCACTGAATAAAGGCAGTTGCTGCCAAGACTGACAACCTGGAACCTACACAGTAGAAGGAGAGAATCAGCTGCCCAAAGCTGTCCTCTGTTATCCATGTACATACTGTAGCACACACGCATGTCACGCAAATGCACACACACACACTAAAATCCTATTTTACTTATGTATATGAGTATTTAAGTGCATTTATGTGGATATATTATGTATGTACAGTACCAAAAGAAGCCAGAAGCATTGGACCCCCTGGAACTGGAGTTAAGGGCAGTTGTGAACTGTTATCTGGGTGCTGGAACCCAGCCTGGTCCTCTGCAAGAGCAGTCAGTGCTATTAACCTTGATCCATCTCTCCATCCCTAAAATTAAACAACAACAAGAACAAAATAATTTAAAAATATTTTAATCATATTTATGCATGTGTGTTTGTGTGCATGAATGCGGCCTTTATAAGCCAGAGGTATCAGATGCTCTGGAGCTGGCGTTATAGGTGATGAAGAGATGCGTGGCTTGGGTCCTCTGCAATGTTCTTAGCCACAAAGCCATTTCTCCAGCCTTAAGAAAGGATATTTTAAAAAGAGAAAGAGGGGGCTGGAGAGGTGGCTTAGTGGTTAAGAGCACTGACTGCTGTTGCAGAGGTCCTGAGTTCAAATCCCAGCAAGCACATGGTGGCTCACAACCATCTGTAATGGGATCTGATGCCCTCTCCCGGTGTTTGTCTGAAGACAGCTGCAGTGTACTCATATAAATAAATAAAAATAAATACATCTTTAAAAAATAATAAGAGAGCAGTGAATCCTTATGCTCAATCACTTTCTCCTTAAAAACATTCTTGCATTTATTTATGTATATGGGTTTGTGAGATGTGAACATGTCATAGCATATGTATGGAGGTCAGAGTATTTTGAGTCAATTTTCTCTTCTCACAAACGTGGGTTTGGGGGATCAAACTCACAGTGTCAGGCTTGGCAGTGAGCACTGTTATCAGTTGAGCCCTCCTACTAACCCTCTTCATTTTATGCAGTTGAAGACCACAGCCTAGAGAATGTTTCCCCCCACAGTGGATGGTTCTTTTCATTTCAATTAAACTAATCAAGATAATCTTTCACAGGCAAAAAAGCTTGTCTCCCAGGGTGATTATAGATTTCATTAAAGCTCTAATTGAAATTAACCATCACATCTTTAATCCTCAGAATTCTTGAAGGGTTTCACTGAGATGAATCAATTAACTCTGAATTCTTTTCAGAGGAACTCCCCAGGCCTTCCATCAGTGCCTGGCCCAGCTCTGTGGTCAAGTGCAAGAGTAACGTCACTCTCCGATGCAGGACTCATTTCCAGAATGTTATAGTCACTCTGGGAAGGTTGCACAACTCTCAGTATCGGCAACAGAAGCAATCACTGGGAAAGGAAGCTGAGTTCCACCTCACTAAGCTGCAGCTTGAGATGCTGGGGGCTATTTCTGTACCTACAGAGCAGCAGCCTCCCACAGTGGTCAGGACAGTCAGCTCTTACAGTTGGAGGTCACAGGTGAGCAGAGCAGCCCATGTTTAAAGCAGTATGTTTTAAAACTACAGTTATTTACTCCTCATGTGTGTACATGTGTACACATGCATGCCACAAGCATGTGTGAAGGGGTCAGAGGAAAATTTGTGGCACTTGGCTTCTCTCTTCACTGTTTGGGGCTGGGGATCAAACTCAGGTCTTTATACTGAACAGCAAACACCTTCACCCACTGAGCCAACCCTCCAGGTCTTTGAATTAAAATAAAACAAAACAAAACTTTGTATGTACATATATGTGTGTATGTGTGTGTCTAGGTGCAAGGTAGCCATGGCATATATATGGAGATTAGGGGACAACCTTGGATGTTGGTCCTCACCTCCAGCCTTGCTTGAGGCAGGGTACTCTTGCTATGTACTCCAGGCTAGCTAGATCGAGAGCTTTTAGGGATTCATTAGTCTCCACCTCCCATCTCACAGTAAGAGTACTGGGATTATAGAACTTAGGTTCTTTTTTTTTTAATTGTTTTATTATTTACATTCCAAATGCTGCCCCCTTCCCATTCCCCCCCAAGAGATCTTCACCCCTCCCCTTTGTCTCTGAGATGGTGCTCCCTGTCACCGTCCCCCAGTTACCTCCCACATCCCACTTCCCTGGGGCTTCAAGTCTCTACAGTATTAGGCACATCTCCCACTGAGGTCAGACGAGGCATATGTGCTACATATGTGCTGTGGGCCATGACCAGCCTATGGATGCTCTCTGGTTGGTGGCTCAGTCCCTGGGAGCTCCCAGGGGTCCGGGTTAGTTGACACTGTTGGTCTTCCTGTGGGGTTGCCACCCCTTTCAGTTCCTTCAATCCTTCCCCTAACTCTTCCATAGGTGTCTCCCTCCTCAGTCCAATGGTTGGCTGTAAGTATCTGTGTCTCAGTCGGGTGCTGGTAGAGCCTCTCAGAGGACAGCCATGCTAGGCTCCTGTCTTCTGCCATCCTCATGATAGAATTCATCTTGATTTATAGCAGTTTCTGCCCTCTGGCTGAAGAAGACGAGTCTTTACAGAACTCAGGTTCATTATCCACTAAGTCATCTCCCCGGCCTTGCTTCTTGAGTTTTATAATAATAATAAATATAATTGTGTTTTTACGTTTACATTTGCAACTAATTGTATTTATAACTTCATCCTCTTAGTTTTATAATTAGAATTGTTTTAATTAATAAATAGATATAATTGATCATATTTATAACTGAGGAAGAAGGAAGAGGAGGAGGAGGAAGAGGAGAAGGCTATCCCAGGCTGTCCTTTAACCCACTATGTAGTCAAGAGTGGCCTTGAACTCCTGATGCTCTTGTTTCTGCTTCCCGAGTGCTGGGGTTAGAGATGTTCCCCATATCTTGCCCCCCCTTTAATTACATTTTTATTATTGTACATTTCTTCTACATAGTGATAGGTTTAATGACATTTTTCTTCCAAGTATATAATTGTTTGGCTTTATTGACCCCTTACTACCTCTGCCTCGATACATAGCCGCTTCCCAAATGGTCAGTTTAGCTCCATTTGTGGACATGTTCCATATTTTGTAACAGGACTTGGCTGCAGACTCCAGGAAGCAATAAAGATGCAAAGTTCCCTCAGCAGGGACTGGAGAAGTGGGAGCTGAGCTTGGGGAATGAGGGTCTCTCTGGGGATTCCAAGCAGGCATCAATGCTGTTATAATAGATGAATGTCTTAGCAGAGGGAACTAGAAAATCTGATGGTCAGGAGAGGAATAAATGATGTGCCAGAGGACACAGCTTGGAAGAAGCGACTTACCGCTGGGCTTTTAGAGCTAAATGTGAATACTCTAATGGCTGTGAGTTAAAATCTAGTATGGCTATATAACGTGTGACTGATTTTAAGATGACGAGCACGTGACTGGAGCACCAGTGGTCATAGGACCTCAGGAAGAGGACAATCAGAAATGAAACCTCAAAAAGAGAAAATCATAGGTGGTGAAAGTTCACGATTGGCAGTGAACAGCAAATAGTCACACATTTGGAAGCTCAAAACATCTATGATTTTTAGACAGGGTCTCAAGTAGACCCGGCTGACCTTGACTCCTAGTGTGGTACCATTCCCTATGTTGAGTCCTGAGTTGCCTAAGAGTAGAGAAAATGAGGCCTGGGTGCATTCATTCTCTCTCTGCTCTTGACTGTGGAATTGAGTTCTTGGCTGAGGATGTGACTTGCTGCCTTAACTTCCTGCCTTGATTTCTTCCAAGGATGGGCTGTATTCTAAAGCTGTAGGCCACATAAGCTCTTCCACAAATTGTTGGGGTTCTTTTTGTTGTTCTTTGCTTATTTTGTTGTTGTTGTTGTTTTGTTTTTCTGGTCAGGGATTATCACAGCAATAGGAATGAAACTAGGAAAGGGCACAAGCTCTAGGTCGCCTTTCATTCTATTCTCTCTCTCTTCCCTGTTCTCCTTTTTACATCATTCCTCCATTCCAGAACACTTTTTGATAGTGGCCTTTCCTGGTCTCTCTCCCAAAGGCTCATCTTCAGACATTGTTGTTGTTGGGTGTTTCTCGTCCCCCCCCCCCCCCAGAAATGTAGAAATGTGATGGACAAACTCCAAGTAGCCTCATGAGCCTTGCCTCCTTGTGGTAGTCAGCTGTATACTCCTCCGTCCTTGAGAGCAGATATTCAGACCTTGCTTCTTACCAACAAGTACAAGAATACAGCAGAATGTTGCTATTATTGAAGTACCACCCACTTTAGGCTGAATCTTCCCATATCAGTGACCATAAGAGTCTGTTTCTCACCCCATGCCCACAGGCCAACATGGACTAGAGTAGTGGTTCTCAACCTTCCTAATGCTGCCACCCTTTAAAACAGTTCCTCATGTTGTGCTGACCTCCCAACCATAAAATTAATTTTTGTCCTATTTCATAACCATAATTTTGCTACTGTCATGAATTGTATTGTAAATATTTTTCAAGATAGATGTTTGCCAAAGGGGTTGAGACCCACAGGTCGAGAACTACTGTTCTAGATGGTCCTTCACTACTCTTTTCCCAGGTGAGTCTAGATTGTGTCAAATTGTCAATGAAAACATTTCATCATAGGTGTTTAAACTCATGATGGATTTTTGTCCAACAGAGCAGGACTCCACTGGCAGCACTAGAGCATGAGAATGGACTGGAGGGGACACAAGACGATTTTAGTTACTGCATTTTAGAGAGTGGGATGCTTTCTCATTTACTTAAAATCTATTTAATTGACAAAGATTGTACTCTAGATGCACACTGTGTAATGATTATTACAAATGGAATACATTCTTCAACACCCACAGTGTGCATCAGACTCCCACAAATTGATCACATTAGGAATGAAAATTTCCCATCTTTCTGTTCTGCACATTCTGGAGAGTGATCTACGAAAGTTATGTTTTCTGTTTTGAATGAGTGAGCTTATTAAATAATAAATAAGAAGAAGGAGGGGGCAATGAGGAAAATGAGGAGGGATGAACGAGAGAGAGAGGAGGGAGGGAGGGAGAGAGAGAGAGAGAGAGAGAGAGAGAGAGAGAGAGAGAGAATTGGATTCTCAAAAACATGGTGATGCCTGTCTTTAATCACAACACTCAGGGGCGGGTAAATCTCTGATGTGAGTTTCAGGCCAGCCAGGAGTACACAGTGAAACTGTCTCAACAAAACAAAACAAAACAACAACAACAAAAAAAACACCATCACCAAAATAAAAAAAGGATACCAAAACATCCAGCCATAAGCCTGGAAGCAGAGAGGTCGGGCCATATGTAGGATGACTATAACCTCTAACTGTCCCACCCCAGGGCCCTGCTTCTGCTGGTCAGACCCCTGGTCCAAAAGATCCCACCACTTCCAAGACAGTGCCACCAGTTTGGTAACTGGGCTTTCTAGTTCTTGGCTTTTGTTTTGTTTTTATTTTCAGGCAGGGTTTCACTACACACTCGAGGCTAGCCTGGAACTATATAGCAAGACTGGGCATGAACTCAAAATCCTCCCACTTCTGACTGGAATGCTGGGATTCTGGGCATGTGCCGCCACACTGAGCTTGTCTGGAGCCTCTTAGCCATTCTGCTAAACTATATCAGTGTGTTTAGGGGAAGCAACAGATCCTGTGACTTGACTTTTAATAAATGATCACATTTATGGCTGAGTGTGAGATTCCTCCTTGGGATTTCCATGTGTGAGGCTCTGCTCAGCTCCCTCCAGCTACTCTAACATGTGCTCTCAGTATCATTTCATGACATGGCTGCCATTGCTCTCTCCACCAGGCAGATGGTGTGGGAGAAGTTGGAGGAAATTGCCCCAGACCATCAGATAGCAAACTCATCTTCCTGACCAACTTCCTTTGCCTCTGCATCTCTCTTCTCTTTGTCTCCATCTTCTTTATCTATAGATGCACTAGACAAGGTGAGTTAAGAGCTTGGGAGGGAGAGGCAAGAGAAAGATTCAAATAAGATATGGATGTGGTGGTGCATCCCTTTCATCTCAGCACTCGGGAGGCAGAGGCAGGTGGATCTCTGGGAGTTCAAGGCCAGCCTGGTCCACACAATGAGTTCTTGGTCAGCCAGGGCTACATAGTCAATTGTGCTCTCTCTCTCTCTCTCTCTCTCTCTCTCTCTCTCTCTCTCTCTCTCTCTCTCATACACATACACACACACATATAAATATTATGTAAATATGTGTAAATTCTTCTTCCTGGTATGTTTTATAGATTCATCGCAGGAAGAACCCCACAAGAGGTAGGTGAATGCACAGTCCTTGGCAAACTTCGCACCCCATTTCCTCAGCCCTACCTCTCTCCAGCCTGTTTTCTGCCTCACTTCCCTCAGAGTCTTTACCCTCTCCCTCAAACCTTTATAACCTATAATTCCATGTTCCATTTATATTCTCCCTTCTGTCTCCCACTCCTTTCCCTCATCCCTCTCTCTCAAAACCAACCATTCTAATTTTTCAAGGGAGGAGGAGGAACTTGTTATAGGTAAGTGATAAGATAGCAGAGAGTCATTACATGATATGATGGCTGCATGTAACTTCAGTTCCAGGGGATCTAATGATTTCTCCTGGCTTCCACAGACTCCTTCATACATACACTCAGGAACATACACACACATAAAACAAACAAACAAATCTTATATATGTGTGTGTGTGTATACATATATATGTATGTATGTGTGTACACACACACATATGTATGTGTACATATGTATTGTGTGTATATCTATGTATATGTGTATATGTGTGTGTGTGTATATATACACACATATTCAGCTGAAACCTGAACATTTGGAGCCTTTGCAGCCCCACAGGTAGAGGAAGGGGATGTGGCTTTGTCTAATGCCAGCATGAGATAGGTAAGCTACCTCTGAGTTTATTATGTATATGTACATTGTCAGTTAGAGACCACAATTTGATTATTTAAATGCATCATTGTAAGGTTTCTCTAGCATGGGTTTCTTTGTTTAGTGACACTGAATGATCACGTGTGTAAGCATGAACATGAAGCCAGCTGTGGTGAGTGACATCTGGAATCCAACACTCAGGCTGAAGCAGAAGACTGAATTTGAGGTCAACCTGAGCTGCATAAGGAGAAAATATCCAACACACACACACACAGATACACACAGAGACACTGATATACACACAGACAGACATGGGTACACACACACACACAGAAACACATATACACAGAAATAGAGACACTCACATACATAGATACATACATATAGAGATACACAAACTGACATAAGAGACACAGGTACATACACAGACAGACAAATACAGAGACACATACACACAGAGACACACACATACACAGACATATACATACACACAGAGACATTGAGACACACATACACAGAAATGCACAGACATGCACATAGACACATAAACAGAGACACTGATACACACATACATGCACACACACAGACACACAGACACAGAGACACACACACAGTCTTTGTTCCCAAGATTCTGTTGCTCAGGTTTGCAAAGCATTGTTTTAACATAGGAAGGCATGAAAGTGTGAACATTTGGATTATCTATATCCTTAGCTCATGAGCAGATTTTGGGTAATTTTCTCTTTGTATGATTTTTGGTGTTTGGGTTTTTTTTTTTTTCTTTATCTTTATCTTTGATGTTTTTTCGTTTCTTGAGACAGGGTGTCACTATGTAGCCCTGGCTGACCTGGAATTCACTGTGTAGACTAGGCTGGATTTAAACTCTCAGAGATCCACCAAATACTGTGCTTTTAAAAGGGCATGTACTATTTTGCTTGGCCCTATTTTAATTTTTTAATTTCAAAATAATTCAATCATAATGAAAAAGTAAATGATACAAATTGAAATACATAGCCTGACATTGTCTAGACAGTGACATTTTGCTTTCTTCTTCTTCTTCTTCTTCTTCTTCTTCTTCTTCTTCTTCTTCTTCTTCTTCTTCTTCTTCTTCTTCTTCTTCTTCTTCCTCCTCCTCCTCCTCCTCCTCCTCCCCCTCCTCCTCCTCCTCCCCCCCTCCTCCCCCCCTTCCTCCTCCTCCTCCTTTTAGTTTTAAATGTTTCTTTTTTGCAGTATTGAGCTTTGACTCAGGGCTTCATACGTTAGGCAAGCACTCTCCCGCTGAGACATATCATATCCCCCATCCATAGCTACCATTGATTTATTTTCCTTCCCCCTCTCTCAGTCACCCATAAGCAAACACTATGTAAGGCAGTTCATACCTCTTCCATGCTTGTTTGTTTGTTTTATTTCTTTGTTTAAGACAGGGTCTCAAGCAGCCCAGGCTAGTCTAAAACTAGCCTGAAGACAGCCTTGAACTCCTGATCTTCCTGCCTCCATCTCCTAAGTGCTAGTACTATAGGCCTGGCTTCACTCTTGTGAATTTTTTTCCATACTTTTATTAAATAGTCAATGTATAGTAATATTTGTACAATTAAATACATGAATAATACATACAAAGTTACTTAAAAAAACCTTTGCAATATTTGGCACATTTGAAACTTTTTAAGGTATTTTAACATTTATTGTTATTCCTCTTATTTCACGTGTGTGAGTGGGTATGCACCTGTGGAAGTCAGAGGATAACTTGTAGAAGTTGGTTCTCTCCTTCCACTGTGTGGGTTCCAAAACTTAGTAATCAGGCTTGTCTGCAAGCACCTTTACCCACTGGGCCATCTCTTGGCCCATTTGAAATTGATTTGTTGTTACTGTTGTTGCTGCTGCTGCTGTTTTAAAGACAACACTTATTCTGCGTAAGTCTGACTATTGTAGAACTCTCTCTGCAAACCAGGCTGGCTTCAAACTCAAGAGACGCCCCTGCTTCTGTGTCCCGGATGCTGGGATTACAATGGTATGCCACCATGTCTGCCTCGGAATTGCTTTAATCTAAGGTATAGATTTGAGTTTGGGTCTCAGTAGGAGTTCTAGTGTTTCTATGTGTAAATTTATATTTTATGTGTACCTTCCTCAACATTAGCTTAGTTTAGCCTTTTGGGTAGAAGTGACAAAAGGAAAAGAATCCATTTAAGGAAACCTTAGAGGAAGGGAAGGAAAGAAGGAAGGGAGGGAGGGAGGGAGGGAGGGAGGGAGGGAGGGAGGGAGGGAGGGAGGGAGGGAAGGTTGGTTATGTAAGCAAACTGAAGTAAAACCCGAGCTGTAGAGATCCTCAGATGCTTACATCCACATAATGAAAACCATTTCAGCTTCCCTTCCTTTGCCTCTCATCTCCATTTCTATTTTTGTGTTATTATTATTCAGACCAGCTGTTCCTATGAGTTTATGACTGATAATGACAATTCCAGACTTACAGACTCACAGACTTTTAGCCAAGGAGAAAAGGGAGGGGTTGGGGGGAATCTTATTTCCTGAATCTGTTAGGAAAAAAAAAAAATTATTGACTCCTTTCAGAAGAGCTAGAAAACTAACATTGAAGTGTTGAATATGAGAGTTAAAAAAAAAAATCAAACATTGAGATTCAGTTGGTAGAGTGCTTGCCTAGCATAGCCCAGGCCTTGGATTCCATCTCCAGTACCACATGAACTTTGTGCAAAGCTCATGTGTCCCAGCACTCGGGACACGGAGAAAGTAGGATCCACAGGTTCAGGGTCATCTTTGGTTTCTAAGTGAGGTCCAAGCCAACATGGGACACATGGCACTGTATTGCAAAGGGAAGGAGGCTGAGGAGCAAGGTCAGCAGTTAAGAGGGCATACCGCTCTTGCAGAGGACTTGGACTCCCAGCACTTATATTGGTTGGATCCTGTTGCAGGTGATATGATGCCCTCTTCCAGTCTCTCTGGACAACTGAACTCATGGGCGCACACAGACACACATGCATACACATAACAATAATTTTTTAAATGAAGCATAAAAGCAAGCATTTATTGCCTGCTTTTTTCAGCTTATAATCATAGACAAGCAATAGTTATGAGAAAAATTTGTTATCTGATTACATTAATGAATTCATAAGGAAAACATAGTCCAAATCCTCTCTGACTACTGCAAGCCCATATCATCAAGAACAACAGATTCCCTGACTCAGTGTCTCTTTTTGAAACATTTGAGGCTTGTGAAGATCCAGAGGAAAGGTGGAAAGGATATGAGGTAGTCATCTTTCTTCTCACTTCCACAGTGATGAATGAAAGACTCAAAGTTTTCATAATCAAAAATATTTGTATTTCCTTAGGGCAGTGGTGGTGCACGCCTTTAATCCCAGCACTCGGGAGGCAGTGGCAGGCAGATCTCTGAGTTCGAGGCCAGCCTGGTCTACAGAGTGAGTTCCAGAACAGCCAGGGCTACACAGAGAAACCCTGTCTCAAAAAAAAAAAATCTATATTTCCAAAGTCATGAAGACTCAGATCTAAGTCCTAGATTTGTGAAGTCCTAGACCCTTAGAAGACAGACGTTTTTCTGAAAGGGAGCAAGCAATCAGCTTTGTGGCTATAATATTTCAGCATCTATAACTGATATGTAAACGAGCATGGGTGACTATGTTCAAATAAAGCTTTATATACTAAAACAAGGAGGGAGCCATAGTTTGCCAAGTGCATTATGTGAATTTGAAAGAATGACCAGAACTGGGGAAATAGAATTAGGTCTTCTAGGATATCAAGACTTTCCTTTTTAAACCTCAGGGTGGGATGGCTTCTCAGGACCTTCTCATATTTGACAAACTGGGGCTCATCTATCTTATAGTGGGTGTAGAATGTCCTGTGAGAAGGCTAAAGCCCACAATGCTTTGGAAAGACACTAAGCAAGCTCAGCAACTTGGTTTTGCTCATGCTTTCCTCTTCACGGCCTGAGTCATTACCACTCGGAATGCAGAGATGGAAGCCAAATGAACACGCTGTACTATGCTGAAACCCACAGGGACTGCTACATACAGTCCCTCACAGGCAAGCCTATGGTCTTATAGAGAGCCACTAGCATATCATAACCATAGACCAAAACGTACACAGCATCACACAAACACAAAAACACAGGACATACAAGTATACACACACATGCATGCACACATGCATGCACACACACACACACACACACACACACACACACACACACACACACACAAGCCTGTGTTCCCTAACTCAAGGGTTCTGAAATCAGAGGTCATGATTTACAGCTAAGTCTGAATGTCTAGGCTGTAAGCCCTAGACCATCACCCTCTGCATGCCCATTCCTGATTAAAGTCTAGGGCATGAAAGGCAAGAGGAGGATGTTTCATGTCATCCAGATGGCTATAACAATTGCACCATAGACTGCAAGACTTATAAATAACAAAAGCTCATATTCTGAAGGCTGCAGTCTGAGATGGAGGTCTGACGGATTCATTGTCTGCTGAGGGCTCAGTTGTTCCATAAATAGCTTCTCTGTGCTGTTACTTTTTGTAACAGGTGAGGCAGGGCCTATGAGACACCTTATCATGTAAAAGGTGTGAAAGATGCTTACTGCAAAGCCTAAAGAGTTGAGTTATAACCTCAAGAAGTACATGTTAAAAGGAGAAAACTTTTACTTCCACAAGTTGTCTTCTGACCTTCATGTGTGCAGATACACGCACATACACTCATGTGCACGTGCACACACACAAACAAACAAGTAAATAAATAAATAAATGTAATTTTAATAAACAATTTAAGTAAACCAGTGAGACTAAAGAGATGACTCAGTGGTTAAGAGCACTTGCTCTTGCAGACAGAAGACCAGAACTTGGTTTCTAATGCCCACATCTAATGGCTCATAACTGTCTCCAACTCTAGCTCCAGGAGTTAGATGCCCTCTTCTGATGCACTCTATATACATGAGTATATACCTACACTCATGTGTGCACATGCGTGCACACACACACACACACACAAATCTATTTTTTTAAAAAAGAAAACCAAGATCTTTTTGATTGAAATTGTGTTTACAGATCTTATCTGAGAAGTAACAACTTTTTTCATTTTTATATTTGTTTATATTGGAGAAGTAACGCCTTAATATTTCTTTCAACAAATGAAGGAAGAATATCACTCCATTAATTCATACTTTTTTGCTTTTCTCGATGATTCAGTTTATTTTATTTCAGTTTTTAAAATTTCTGTCCATTTTTTAAAATGTATTGCTTTGTATGTATGGGTGCATGGGTGTGTATGCTGTGGTACATGAATGAAGGTCAGATGACAATTTTGCAAGTTCTCATCATCTACTTTTGAGTGGGCTGAGATTTGAACTCAGGTCTTCATGATTGCACAGCAAGCACTCTTGCCTACAGAGCCATCTCTTCATCCCCTATTTTATTTTCTGTTTATGATGTGTGTGTGTGTGTGTGTGTGTGTGTGTGTGTGTGTGTGTAGGTCTTGTACATCTTTTGTCAGCTTTATCTCTTAAGTAACTTTAGATGTTTTTATTTCTAAGTGTTAGTATAAATGGCATTCATTTAGACATTTCAGTTATTTCTTTAAGGAGCTGGGCATATAAACCAGTCACTGTCATTAGGGTTACTTACAGGAATATGGATGAGAAGTTTTTTCAACAGAATGGACAATTTACCAGAGACTATGGTGGGATAACATTATTGTGCACTGTATAAAGATTGTCTTTGTATTATTCAAACGCTGATTTCTGTGACAACAGAGTTTTGAATGCAGATTGGATTTTGATACTATTGTTATTCACATGGATGCACCCAATCTTGTAAACACTCCCTCCAACTGCTTCTAATTGGCTTAATAAAATGTTGAACCGCCAATAGAGGATAGGCAGGAGAGATAGGATTCTGGGAAAGAGTTAGGCTCTGGAAGATTCACCAGCCAGACTCAGAAGAAGAAGCAGGTACCAGTACCCAGAACATAGATTAATATAAACGGGTTAATAAGTTATAAGAGCTAGTTGGGAACAAGCCTAAACCAAGGCATTAAGCATTTATAATTAATAAAGTATCCATGTCATTACCCAGGAGCTGACAGACCAGGAAAGTCATGCTATAAGGCTACAGTACTGAAGAAACTGTCTATGAACAACAGTCAACTCTCTGCAGAGCCTCAGGGAGGGGTGTTCAGCTCTCTGTACTTTGTAGGTCTTAAGAATTAAACCCAGGTTGTCAGCAGACACTGAACCTGCTGATACACACACACACACACACACACATTGAGATGAGGTCTGGAACTCATGACAGTCCTCTTGCCTCAGCTTCCCAAGCTGGGACTATAGACACAAGCTAGCCCACCTGGCTTCACACCTGTGTCCTTGCATGGTGAATGAGGTAGCAAGACTCTAGGACCTCTTAGAAGGGTGCTGATCCCATTGCCCCCCAAGGGTCTCATCTCATGTGGGGAATTACATTTGCTATGGTAAAACACCATGACCAAAACAGCTTGGGGGAAAGGGTTTATTTTGTCTTACACTTCCATGTTTCAGTCCCTCACTGGGGGAAATCAAGCAGGAATCTGGAGGCAGGAACTGAAGCAGAGACCACTGAAGAGTGCTACTTACTGGTTTATAGAACCCAGGACCATCTGTCCAAGATGGCACCACACCACATCAACTACCAGTTAAGGAAATGCCCCCATAAACATGCTCATAGGCCAGTCTGATGGAGGCAACTCCTCTACTGAAGTTTTCCCTTCCCAGGTTTCTCCAGCCTGCATCAAGCTGACAAAACACATACATTTGGGCTGTAGTATGCACACAGATGGCCCATGCAGAAGTTTCAGGAATATAGCTCTTAAAGGAGCCTCTTCCATCCATCCCAGCCTCTCTTCTCACCCCAGAGCCTCCCTGTGACTGAGGACCCAAGTTTCCTCGGGAGCAGCAGGTGGTGAGGGAGGCGCATCCGCAGCTCCTCTCCTTACATACAGTCACGCTCTTTAAAACTTGGGAGCCCTCAGGACCATCTGTCCCCGCCATGTGGAGGAAGCTGGTCTTTAACAAGAAATAAGAAAGATGATTCAAAACATCCAGGAACCGGGGGTGAGTGGTGATGCCTTCAGCTTCGTTTTCGTGATTCTAATTGCTTCCAAACTCAGCATCCCTCTGTTCTCTGAAGCTCCCTCAGTCTATCAGTCTCTCTGTCTCTCTATCTCTGTCTCCATGTGTGTGTCTCTCTGTGTGTGACTGTGTGTGTACATGTGTGGCACATGTCTGTGAGGGTGCTTGGGCAAGTAGAGGATAGAAGACAACCTTGGGTGTTATCCCTCAGGGCCATCAACCTTGGTCTTTGAGACAGGGTCTCTCACTTGGCCTGGAGCTTGTTGATTAGGCTGGGCTGGCTGGCCAACAAGTCTCAGGCACCTTCCTGTCTCCACTTCTGCAACACTGGGTGTGTTACTTAGGGTTTTACTGCTGTGAAGAGGCACCATGACCAAGGCAACTCTTACAAAGACAGTATTTACTTGGGGCTGGCTTACAGACTCAGAGGTCCAGTCTATTATCATGAAGGTGGAAGTATGGCAGTGTCCAGGCAGGCATGGTGCTAGAGATGGAGCTAAGAGTTCTACATCCTGTTCTGAAGGGAACCAGGAGAAGACTGGCATCCTCAGGTAGCTAGGAGGAAGCTCTCAAAGCCCACACCCACAGTAACACACTTCTTCCAACAAGGCCACACCCCCAAATAGTGCCACTTCCTGGGCCAAGCTTATTCAAACTACTACACTGGTATTACCCGATATGTTATCATCATGCCTAGTTTTAGTTCCTGTGGCTGAAGAGATGGCTCAGTGATTAAGATTATCTGTTATTCTTGCAGAAGACTCAAGTTTGGTTCATGTACCATCTGTACTTCCAGTATCAGGATGCCCAATACCATCTCTGATCTTCTTGGGCCCTAAGCATGCATGTGCATGTAGTGTACATTCATACATGTGGGTGAAGAACTCTTACATATATGATAAAGTATTTTTAAAGATTGTAAAGACTCAAAAAGGGGGGGGGACCCCCATGCTTGTTACTGACTGAGCTACCTTACCCAGTCCAGTCTATATTCTTGACTGAAACAAAAAGAAAAAGAAGGGTCCTAGATGGGCATGGTGGCGCATGCCTTTAATCCCAGCACCTGGGAGGCAAAGGCAGAGGCAGGTGGATTTCTGAGTTCAAGGCCAGCCTGGTCTACAGAGTGAGTTCCAGGACAGCCAGGACTACACAGAGAAACCCTGTCTCGGGGAAAAAAAAAAAAAAAGGGTCCTTCCAAATCTATGTTTATTATAATACTAGCCACAACAGCCAGAGCATGGAATCAGTCTAGCTGTCCATCAAGAAATGAATGGATAAAGAACATCTGGTATATACACAAGAGAGAGTCTTATTCAGTCTCAAAAGAAAAAAAAATGAAGTTCTACCTTTTTCAAGAAAATGAACTGGGGGTCACCATGTTAAGTGAAATAAAACAGACTCTAACAGCCAAGTCTCATCTATTTTCTCTCATATGTAGAATTAGCAGGTGAGAGGAGGACACAGAATTGGAGGGAAGATGTCTAGGGATATAAAAGGATGTCATTGGGGTGTGCCTGCATGCATGTCTATATGAGGATATCATATCCCTGGAACAGGAGTTAAAAAACAGTTGTGAACTGCCATGTGGGTACTGGGAATTGAACTTGGATCCTCTTTATGAGCAACGAGTGCTCTCACCAGCCTCCCTCTACTTCCCTGTCTGCTGCTGTGATAAAATGTGCTTGCTGAAAGCAACTTTCCTTATACTTCTGGGTCACAGTCCATCACTGAGGGAAGGCAAGACAAAAGTTCAAGGCAGGAACCTGATGGCAGGCATGCTTGATTTGATGCAATCAAGTAATTCACTCCACAGCCAAAGAATAGCAAAAACCATGGGCAATTTTCTATTGCTAGCTCGACAGCAGACTAGTTTTTACTTAGCCAGCTTTCTTATACAGCATGGGCTCATCTTTTCTAGGGATGGTGCCACCTGCAATGGGCTAGGTAATCCTACAGGGCAGTTCCTTGTGGAAGCGCCAAGGATCAATGCAATTTAGGCAATCCCTCAATTGAGGTATTCTTTTCAGATGGCTCTAGGCTATGTCAAGTTGACAGTTAAAATGAACTGGGACAAAATCGATAAGGGATATCCTTATGCCCTCTTCTGACCTCTGCACATGCACATAGGTGAGTTCACCTTCGCGTGCGAGAGTGTGTGTGTGTGTGTGTGTGTGTGTGCATGAACATGTGCGCACACTTGCACACAACAGGCATGCATGTGCGCACACATGCACACACACACACACACACACACACAAATAGATCTATCTTACATATAAAAAAATGTTAGAGAAGAAAGAAAGATATGTGAGGCCTCAGTGGGAAGGCTGCCATCTGCCAGCCAAGGACAGCAGCTTTTGTAATTTTACTGTTCTTGAACAAGGAAAAAAAAAAAAAACCCACGTCCTTGGAGAACTACTGACATTTGATCCCCAACTTTCAACCTGCAGACTGTGAGAAAAACGAATTTGTCCTGTTTTGTTTTATCGTCTGGTCCATCCCTGAGGGCCGTGCTGGAGAAGAAGCTGAGAATTATGGGACTAAAACTCTGTTGTTTGCAGCTTTGGATAAAAGGTTGGGCTGAGTGAAGATGGATAATTTCCTTTCTCATTGTGAACAGAAGATCTCCAATGAGGTTCCTGTTTGTGGGGAGGCCAGCTGTCCCTGACTTCACAAGAATGCTGTATGGGGGTGAGGGGCTCTCAATATGTTGGCATCTGTGATCTTAAAAGAGTAGGGAAGGATTTCTCAGGACACATAGCAGTTGTGGCTGCCTGCATGCGCGCGCGCGCGCGCACACACACACACACACACACAAAGTTAATGGGAGTGAATTTGTTCATAATACATTGCATACATTGAGATAAGGTGGTCACCCTATTGTGAGCACAGAAGTTGTATAAGATGTAGGCATGCCAAACAATACATCATCTAGTCAGCAAATAGGCCAAAGGAAGGAACATGCAGTTCTCAAAAGAAGAAAGAACGAAGAGCCAAGAAATATATGAAAAAGCATTCCATCCATATCTTTAGTCATCAGGGAAATGCAAATCAAGGCTACATTGAGATTCCATTTCACCCCACTCAACATGGCTATCATCCAGGAAATCAGAGACAAAATGCTGGAAAGAAGGAACTGAAATAGACCCGTTATTCATCGCTGCTAGGACTGTAAGCTGATGCAGCCACTATGGAAACCAGGATGGAGGTTCCTCAAAAAAATAAAAAAGAAACAGAGCTGGCCTATGTATTCTGGGCATACACGAAAAGGAACCTAAGTCAATATAGTACAGAGACACTTGAGTGTACATGCTTATTGCAATACTGTTCACAACAGCCAAGATTTGCAACCAATGATGCCCATCAACCAAGGAATGAATAAAGAAAACACACAAATGCACAGGAGAAGAGAATAAGGGACTTGGGAGTACTTAACCCAATCTATATCCCATCCCATCCTCACAGACCTCAAAGCTAATAGAGAAAGACAGGGTGGAGCTTGCATAGTGGTGCACACCTTTGAACCTAGTAATTGGGAGGCAGAAGCTGGTGGATCCCTATGAAGTCAAGGCCAGAGTGGTTTACACAGTAAGTTCCAGGACCAACAACTGGGCCTGTGTAGACAGATACTGTCTCAAAGAAGAAAACAGTGTAGACAGATTGAAGAGTCAGAGGTGATAAATTCTTACAATGAGACAGTTTTGTGGACACAGCAGGGCAGCTAGCTGCATATATGAACTCACAGAAGTTCTGACGATATGCACAAGACCCGTGCAAGCTCAAAGTGCCACACCCTCGATGGAGAGCTATTGATAGCTTCTAGGAGAGTCAGTTTTCCTTAAAGGTGTGGCCCCTGGTGGATTGATCACGATCTGTGGGATGGTCCTACATTTGAGTATTTAGGCAGCAATGAATTTCATAAGAAAAAGACAAATTGAAATTGAGTAGGTAGAGAAAGGCAGTGGATCTGGGAGGAGTTGAGGGTGGGTGGTAAATACGATCGAAATACATTCTGTGAAATTTTCAAGGAATTAATTAAAATACTATTTTAAAGGGCTGGAGGATGGCTTAGCAGTTAAGAACATTTGCTAGTTCTCCAGAGGACCTGAGTTAGGAAGCCAGAACCTGTACTCGGGTTGTGGGGATCTGACATACCCACACGTAGATATGCATAAAGAACATTCTTTAAAATACTATCTCTCCAGCCCCAAAATACTGTCTCAAAATATAATAAATACACAAGATAGTTGCATTTAGACATAAAGAAAAATGGAATTGTGACCTTTTCAGGAAAATAATGGATGGAGTTGGAGGTCAACCAAACTCAGAGAGAAAAATACTGTGTGCTTTCTCTCATTAGCAGAATCTATATTTACATACATGTGGTTAAAAAGAGGGGAGGAGAAAGGAGAACAGCAGGAAGAGGGGGAGGACAAAAAAGAGAGAGAGAGAGCAATGGCAGAGGGTGACCATGAACAAGCTGCAGTACTATACATGTATAAGATGTCATACTAAGGGCTGACATCATTCATGAAACCCATGGTCCAGTCCCAAGCATCGCTGGATATAGTGGTGCATTCCTGTAATCCCAGCACTGAGGAGGTGAAGGCAAAAGGATCAGAAGTTTCAAGGCCGTCTTTGGTTCCATAGACAAATAAAGGGCAGCATGGTCCCTATCTCAAGGAGGTGGGGGGAGGGGAGAGAGACTGATACCATCTCGTATGACGCATCTTATTTACAAGACAGAAATCAAGGTGGGATCGGGCTTGAAGCTTCTTCCCTGCTGGTTAGACCTCATCTTGCCAGAAAGTGCTTGCTCTTCAGAATGGTGGGGGAGAATTGCCATCAACAGCATTATTCAGCTGGGGACCCTGTGTGAACACTACCAAACAGCCAGACACATGCTGTAGCAATGGCAAGTCTGCACTGGGTAACTAATTGCTTTCTGATTGGACTTGAGGCCTGCCTTACAGGAGGGAATTCATATCTGGTACTATAAACACAGTCAAACATCCGTGGCTGGCTGGGTGCTGTTACCTTTAATTTTAGGATTCAGGAGGCAGAGGTAGGTAGGACTCTGAATCTGAGGCTAGCCTGGTCTATAGGAAGCTCCAGGCCAGCCAGGGCTACATAATGAAACCCTGTCTTGAAACTAAATAAAAAAGATAAAACATGACTTCTCATCCACTTTCCTCTTTCAGTGCTGGGATGTTGTCTGGCTTGAGCCTGTGCAGCAGGTCTTATGTATGCTGTCAAGGTCTCTGAAAGTCCTTATGTGTGTCAGGGTTTTTTTCCCCCTCTGTCTGGAAGACACTGTGTTAGAGTTATCCAGCACCTCTGGCTTTTGCAGTCTTCCCTCCCCTTCTTCCAAATAGGTTCCTGAGCCTTGAAGGAGGGATTTCATGAAGACATCCCGTTTAGGCCTGAGTGTTCCAAGATCTTTCACATCAGTCCCTCACAGCTACAAACCTTTCATCCTGCAGTGGTTACCGGCCTGTAAGACATACTGGTGCAGCCATGACATAAAGCTTATGGGAGTAGCCAACCACTTTTTAAAAACTATATTTAAGGCCCACTCCATGAGATGGGGCCCATATCTGACACTGTTAGCCTGTCATTGCAGAAGGCCTGGGCTTGGTTTCCAGCACCAACATTAGGAGGTTCACAGTGGCCTGTAATTCCCGCTTCATGGGATCTGACAGCTCTTCTGGCCTCTGTACACACACATACACACACACACACACACACACACACACACACCTTTTTAAGTTAATAAAGAAATGGGTGTGATCATTCTATCAATTTCCCCCATCATCCATCTATCAATTTCCCCCATCATCCATTCCCTTGGGTACAAATCTTCTGTCTGGTTGGTTTTGAGTTTGTGTTCTGGAACTCTCTATGTAGAGCAGGCTGGCCTCAAACTCACAGAGGTCTGTGTGCTTCTGCCTCCCGAGTGCTGAGATTAAAAGCGTGGACCACCATGCCCAGCAAACTTGACCTAAATCTTTGCCTGTGACCTTGAGCACCATAGAAGGTGTGTCTAATGACCTTCATAGGCATCTTAGGTCGGAAAGACTTCCAGTCACTTTTTTATATTAGCCAGATGCAAGAAGAAGCAGCAATCGTGTCAGCTCGGTAATTGAAACGCTTTGGCAGGCTGCCTGCAGCTGCAGAGTTAGAACATTCAGCTATTTCTTTATCCCCACCTGGACCTCCTAATCCTCCCCTGCTCTCTCACAAGCATGCAGGCCTCTCATCTGCAACTACTGTACTGGGAATGCATCTCCTCCGTCAGTCACCTAAGGACACCTGAACCCTCAAGGGGTCCTTTTGTATATTTCTAGGTTCTCTCTGCAGTCCCACTACACGCCTCCAGGTAGCGCTCGTGCAAAACTTATATATTAAAAAAAAAAAAAACAGGGTTCCTCTCTCTCTCTCTCTCTCTCTCTCTTCCCCCCCCCCCGTTCTGTGTCCATTCCCCTCCCCCCCCCCCACACCCCATCTCAGTAAGCTGGCCTCAAACTCTTTATGGAGTTGAGGTTATTTTTGAACTTCTAATCCTCCTGGTTCCTCCATTTCTTGAGCGATGAAATTTCAGGCGTGCTGTTACACTCAGTTTATGTGGTACTGGCTTTGTGTATGCTGAGTTAGAGCCTTCCCCTTTCCTCCTCCTCCTCCTCCTCCTCTTCCTCCTCTCCTTCCTGTTTGTTTCCCCCTCCCCCTTCTCTTCCTGCCTCAACCTCTCTGATAGCGCCACTAGTGTCAGAGAAAGCGTCCACTACTAATTAAGCTCATTTTACCAGAGGCTTTAGTGGGCTACTGGTTTCCTTCACCAGGCCCCAGGAGACCAGACGAGACCGTCATAGCATCCCCTGTCATATCATCTAACGGAACTTTACAAGGGTTTATTTCCAAAACCATAAAATTCCCAGTCCACTTGGGTCAGCTCGGTAAGGAAATCCCCTGTGCCCTTAGCTGGATGATGAGGCCAGTGAACTGCTCACCGGTTTGGGTTTTTCTATCTTCACACTTCTGCTGCCTGAAAAGCTCACCTCCCGCTGGCCTGCCCTCCTTTCGCAGCTCACTCAAGCGCCTGGCCTTTGATTTTTAATGGTGAGGTGCTGCTTCATTGGGGACCAGCTAGATCTTTCTGCTAAATCCTTTACAGATTCGCTTTTTAAATTCTACTAAGGAACACAGGCAAACAAACCATTTGTTGTTGTGATCTGGCCTGTGAACACTGCAAACAAACCGAAACCAAGGAAGTGCGAGGCTATACCTGGCCAGCCACCTAAACTTGTGAAGCCATCACACGTTGAGAACTGTGATGTGATCTCACAGACACTGGAAAAAGGCAGAACAGAAACAATTGAAAGGTTTCATACCCCAAGTCCTGCGAGGCTTAAGTCATACTCAGCTCTTCCGTGTGTCTTACTCTTTCTCTGAGAACCTCTTTCAACTTACTGCTGGGCTTAAATCTGTGTAAAATCCCCATTTAATAAATGTCAATATTGTTTTTTAAATAGACAGACAAACAAACAAGGTGGACAGTTCCTAAAGATAGTCTCTAGACCCCCTGTGCATATGTAAACACATACACCCCAGCTTATTCTAGATGCATACATTTAAAGTCATTAAAATGAGAGGTGTTTATCCCCTTACCTGACTGAAGGCCAGAATGTGGTCATCTCAGTGTGGATTGACTCAGGAGCTCTGTGATATCGTAAAAACAGCAGTCAATTGATCGCTTGTGTTTATTTCTCCCTCTCCCTAGAATTTTCCTTTTTTTTTTTTTTTTTTTTTTTTTTTGTAATCAGCCCAGTATATACACAAAACCAGAAACTGTATCACTAAGGTGCATTTTATTCAGAGAGCTGAGCCACCTGACAAGATAGTGGCTTATCGCCTTAAAGATCTGCCTTTCGTGCCATCTTTAACTAGCAGCTTTTACAGGGAGGGGAAACAAAGGCAGCCAGTTCTTCCAAAGTTTCCTCTTGCCCCTCTGGTCAAGTGGCCAGTCTTGTCTCTGAGATGTGTGGACTTAGAGCTCGTCCCCTTATCCTCGCCTGGGGGGAGGGGGGCGTGTCACAAACATCAAGGTCCTGAGGCTTTGGGTGGCATCTAGATTGAAGGTTAACTCAGAGCAAACAAACAGAGAGGAAACCAGGGATCCTTCATGGGACTCTTTGTCACATTAATAAAAGAATTTAAGAAGCTGGGCAATAGTGGTGTGTACTTTTAATCCCAGTTCTTGAGAGGCAGAGGCAGGCCTATCTGTGAGTTCAAGGCCGGTCTGATCTACAGACCACATTTCAGGACAGGGGTGAGGTGAGGTTGGGGGCCACCACGACAGGACCGAAATGGGGAGTACACTACTGATAGTTTTGTAATGTAATGTGTGATGAGGCGACAGGAGAGGTGTCTTAGCAGGACATGAGAAGGGGGATGTGGGAAAGAAAGGGGACAGAGAGGGACAGAAAGAGAGAGAAAGAAGGGAAGAAGCCAGCCCAGAACAGGTGGAGAAAGTGGGGGAAAGAGGACTCAGGGTGGGGGGGGGTGGGCGTGGGGTGTAGAGACAGACAGACAGAGAGAGAGAGAGAGAGAGGCCAGAGAAAGGCAGAGGGAGGCCAAATAGACCTTTTCTAGCAAGCCAGGCTCCTACCTGGCTGTTGCTAGGTAACTGTTGGGTGGGGTCCAGAAGAAATGCTAACAACTGTGAAAAATGGATCTAAGAATGGACACAAATGGAAGCTTATGGACAATGTTATTAGAGATTAAGAGAAACCCCCCACCCCCGGGGAAGGCAAACTGTAAACTTCAGCTCTCCTCTGTCTTCCTCTCCCCCTCCCCTTCCCGCTTCTGTGTGAGTGTATTCTTATACTACAGAGTATGCAGTCAGTGCCCCATTGTCACCCTGACCTAGCATTTTGACCAGCACTTGCCTGTTAGCCAAGTCATCACACCACCAGCAGCCTTTCCCTCTCTTCCGAAGTGACTCACAAACCTCCGAGAGCCTGCAAGTCTGCGCTATGCTCCCCAGACATCAAAGGGGCAACTGGTGGCTCCTTTCCACCTACACCCCTGTTGCCTGCTGGTGATTCAG
This sequence comes from Mus musculus, assembly GCF_000001635.26. Taxonomy (NCBI): domain Eukaryota; kingdom Metazoa; phylum Chordata; class Mammalia; order Rodentia; family Muridae; genus Mus; species Mus musculus. Next base: position 449,763 of record NW_004058052.1, on the reverse strand, counting down.
AGAAAAAGCTTTTCTCCAGGCTTCTCTGAAATCTGTAAGAAGCAATACCCTGAACTCTGCCTCTTGAGTCCAGCGTCTCCTCAGAGGCCACCACACCACCACCACCAGCACCACCCTCAAATTCTGCCATATATCTGCCCATGGGGTTAAATATTTAATAAACTTCTTAATCAAAAAGATGACCCGTCTCAGTGTCCCCTAAATGCCAAACTCAAGACTTTGCTCTGCCCAGCTCTCAACCCCTGCCCCCAGCTTCTTGGAATCTCCATTCTACTCTCTGCTACCATGAGTTTGACTTTTTTAGGTTTTACATTTGGGTGACATCATGTGGTGTTTCTTTTTCTGTGCCTGCTTCATTTCCCATAACACAACACCATCCAGGGAGCATCTGTGTTGTCGAAGTGACAGGGTTTCCTTCTTTTTAAAAGCTGAATTATATTTCACTGTACAACATAGTGGCTGCGGTTATGATAACAACAACACCATATTGTACCCTTGAGAATCACTTAGCAGTACTCGGGCATGCGAGTGCACATCTGTAACCTGAGCACTTGGGAGGAGGAAGCAGGAGGATTATAAGTTTAAGACCAGCCTGGGGTGGGGTGAGGTAGGGTGGGGTAGGGTGATGGAGAAATGTCAGAGTGTTTACCCATGAGTGCTCCTCTTAGAGAGGACTGAGTTCAGTACCCACCACCCATATGAGGGAGTTCACTAGGAGATCCCACCTGAGAGCTCCCACCATCTGAGGATGCTGCCTGCACTCAAATGCTCAAACTTTAACAGACACACATGCACACACAATTTTTTAAAAACACCCAGGACTTTGAAGGGACTCTGGCTAGCTCAAGTGTGGTGAGCATGGCTCTGACAGGCTTTGCTCTTCTCTCTGCCCATTCCCTCTGCCTTGTTAGAAACCATTGGATGGTATTCTTAAAGCTAGCCCCCAAAAGTCTATTCCCTTTTTTGGCTACTTCCTCCTCCTGAGGCTGACTACCAAGGTCTAGCTATCAAAGTATTGAAGTCCAAGCAATCACAAGCCCCCTTTGGTCAAAATACACCACCTCAACCTAGCCTGTTGCAACACAGCACACACACACACACACACACACACACACACACACACTCACACACACACACTCTCACACACACACATCACACACACACACACTCACTCACACACACTAACACACACACACAGCACACACACTCACACACACACACTCACACACACTCACACACACACACCTGCAAGGTCATTTGGTGCTGTTTTTCTGAGTCAGGAAGCAGCCCCTTTAGCTTTTCTTCCCTGCTTAATAAAGAACCTCTCTGAAAACAGGGGTTTGGGTGTGGTTTATGCCTGCCCTGAGGTCAGAAATAGAACCCCACTGTGCGGGGGTGGGGTATCCCTCAAACTTAGTGGAATATATATGTGTATATATATTCCACTATCACACACACAGACAGAGAGAAGAGGGAGGGCTGTGTTAGAACAGGCTAGGGTGAGCCCAGTTTCTTATACCCACCCCCTCTCTCTCCAGACAGGGTTTCTTCTTGTAGCCTTGGCTGTGCTGAAACTAGCTTTTTAGACCAGGGTGGCTTTGAACTCACAACGATCTGCTTGCCTCTGCCTCCGAAGTGCTGGGATCAAAGCTGTGTGTCACGACTGCCTGGCATTAAAATACAGTTTTTAAGAGGACGTTTATTTTTATTTTATGGAGAGCATGTAGTCTGAGTGCATGTAAGTGCAACAGTGAGTGTGGTACTCGCAGAAGCCAAAAGCAGATGTCAGTTCCCTTGGAACTGGAGTAACAGGTGGTTATGAACTGTCATGTGTGTGCTGGAAACTGTACCTGGGTCCTTTGTAAGAACAGCAAGTGTTATTCTGTGTGTGTGTGTGTGTGTGTGTGTGTGTGTGTTAAGACTAGTAATGTAGGCCAATGTGGTAGAGTACCTGTTTAGCACGAGTGTGCTCAGCCTGGGAATCAGCCCAGCCCAGCCCAGCACCAATGAGTGAAGGCCAGATGATTCTCCGATAAATAACTCCAGCTTCTGAGGCTCTGAACACTTTGAAACAGATGCCATCCACCGTGACGTCTGTCCAAATCGCTGACTCATGGAATCTGTATTGATATACAGGATAGTTGTTGGGGAGAGGTGATTGTGCATATGTCCATAAATAACCAGAAGAAAGACTCTGCATCAAAAAGAAACAGCAGGCTCAATTAGAAGGGCTGGAAGTGGTGATAGCCATTATTCCACTCCGGAGCGCCTGCTGAATGTCTGGGTCGCCGCCTATCCTGCCACTAGGTGGCGCCAACGATCGTTTCCAGCAAAAGAGGGGTCCCAGAGTCAGTAGTTGTCTTTTCAGACAACCTAGCTACAAGGGGCCTTAAAGATAGTATTAAAAACACATAATCTTTCCTTGGGAAATGCAGCTCGGCTTTGCATCTCTCCACACCAATTCATTCTCTCCCCCCACCCCCACCCCCGGCACTCCTTCCCGCCAAGCCTTGTCCCCAAGCCAAGAAAGATCAGGAAACATGGAGTCCTTTAGCCTCACTGGAAAGGGATATTGTGAGGTTCTTGCTCCGCGCCACTCTTGTGTTCTGTGATAAGACAAGATAGTCTTGTCTTATCTTTTGGGAAATGAGGTGTAGCTACAAAGGGAGACCCCAAACTCATTGTGGTTAAAAAAAAAAGTTAACAAATTTTAAATTAAAAATTGTGTGTAATAATGTATACCTGTAATTCCTGCACATGGGAGGTAGAGGCAGAAGGCTCAGGAAGTCAAGATCAGGCCGGCAAGGTGGCTCAGCTGGCAAAGGCACCTGCTACCATCCTGTCTTTGTTTTGGGACAACAATATTAAATTGATTTTTTTAAAGCATTACTGATTTTGCAATATTCATCTTTCTTTTCTTATTTCTTCCTTTCCTTTTCCTTTCTTTCTTTGGCAGAATTTTTTTGTAGCCCAGGCTAGCCTTGAACTAATCATGTAGCCAAGACCTTGAACTTCTTTTATTTTGAATTTTTATTAAATTTTATTTAATGGGGGCTGAAGGCATCTACCGTGTACACGTGTGGAAGTCAGAGGATAACTTGCAGGGGTTGGTTTTCTCCTGCCATGTGGGTCATGGAGAGCTAACTGGCTGAGCCACCTTGCTTGCCCAACCTTGAAGTTCAGGTCTTCTACCTCTACCTTCCAAGGGCTGTGATTATAGATATATACAATATAGAAATGATTATTTAACTGTCATCCATCCATCTATCTATCATCTGTCTATCATCTATCTAGCTATCATCTATCATCTAACAACTATTATCCATCTATCATCTATTTATCTATCTTCTATCTATCTAATCTATTCATCTTTCTATCCATCTATCTATTATCTATTTATCTAATCTATCCATCTATCTTTCTATCATCTATATCAATCATCTATCATCTATATATATCTACCATTTATCTATATATCTATCATCTATTTTTCTATCTAATCTATCCCTATTCCTATCCATCTGTACCTGTCCTATATTTATCATCTATCTTCTATCATATCTCTATCATCTATCATTCTATTATCTATCTATTCCCATCTATCAATCTATCTATTTTGAGACAGTGGGCTATGTAGCTCTGGCCCAGAACTCACTATGTAGACCAGGCTGGCCCCATGCAATCCTCTTTCCTCTGCTCCCCAGTGATGGGATTACAGGTGCACACTCCAAACCCAACTTTAGTCAGCTGATTTTTAATTGACAAATAAAAACTGTGTGGTGCATAGAGTGACATTTTGAAATACTTGACATTTTAGGAATGACTAAATCAAGCTGATGAGCATGAAAAACCTCACCTAGTCGTCATTTTCTTGTGAGGAGCACACTTCAAATCTACTCTTCTCAATTTTCAAGAATACAATGCATTGCTCTCCATGGTAGCCAATGTCAGGCTCTTAAAAGCTACTCCCCACTGGGCTTTCCTCAGTGTGAGTCACTGACTGAGTCAGTGGAAGTTCATACTTCAAATTCTAACCCAAAATAGACCTACCACATGACTCAGCAGTTCAAAGACTGAGTGAAGACCCAAATTAATCGACATCGGGATTCAGATATTTCCATTTTTAATTGCATTTATTCATCAGTGTGTGTGTGTGCGTTCAGGTGGGTCTGTGCTTGCCATGGCATCCATGTGGACTGAGATCAGAGGACAATTTGTGGGAATAGATCCTCTCCTAACAGCATGTGGATTCCTGGAATTGAACTCAGGTCAGGCTTGATAGCAAGTGACTTTTATCCAATGAGCTATCTTGCTAGTGCTCAAACAGATGGGAATCCATGCTTGAAGCATAACTATTTACAATAACCAAGAGGTTGAAGCAACCCAAATGTCTGAGTGGCTAGAAAAAATGTGACCTGTGTGTCCGGGGATGTGGTCAGTGTAAATGGAATGCTTGCCTAACATGTACAGTGCCCTGGATCCAACCCCCAGCACTGTACACACCAGAAAAATGTGCTGCGGTCTTATAATCAATCCAGTCTCTTGGGAGATGGTAGCAGGAGGGTCAGGGCTTCAGCTGCACGGAGTGTTCAGGATCAGCCTGGGAGATGTGAGATTGTGCCTAAAACAAAACAAACAAAACCCAAATAGAGTGGAGATGTCATGAGTGTTTGTAAATATTGAAAATTGTCCAGTGTATGGGGCAGTGATGATGTACATCTTTAATCCCAGTACTTGGGAGGCAGAGGTTGGTAGATATCTTTGAATTCGAGGCCACCCCGATCTACAAAGCAAGTTCCAGAAAAGCCAGGGCTACCCAGAGAAGCCCTGTCTCAAATTCCTCCCCTCAAAAAAAAAGAAGAAAAAAAAAAGATTGTACCTCAAATTCATAAACAGTCAAAACTTTTAAAAATTATATTTCTCCCTCCGTTCCCCCGTCTTTTTCTCTTTCTCTTTTTTTCATGCGTGTGCATGCACACACACGAATGTGCACGTTTGTGCCCGTGGAGGCCTAAGGTTGACATCAGGAGTGCTCTCTAATGCTCTTCACTTTATTTATTGAGTCAGGGTCTCTCAGTTGAATCCCGAGCTCACTGGGATGAGGTAGACAAGCTGGCCAGCTGGCTCCTGGAACCACCTGTCACATTTCCTTGGAAGCATTGGCATTACAGGCTACACCAGGTCCACCTGATAGTTTCTTGTTGCTGGGGACTTAACCTCCAGTTCTCGCTAACACAGTGTATACTTTACCCACTGAGCTACCTCCTCAGATCATTAATCCAGCATTTTAAAATGTGGGCACTGGGAATTGAACTCATATCCTCATGCTGTGTGGCCGGCGTTTTATCTCCTGATGCATCTCAGGTTGATGCTTGCCTCTGTACTTGAAAATAGAATTCAATAGGCCTTCAAAACACTGGAAAATGGGACAATAACATGGGCTATTGATTATTATTAAATATATGTGTTATTGCTGTCAAACCTGCTAACTGCCTGAATTCAAGACCCATGTGGTGGAAGGTGGAAGCTGGTAGAAGAGAATCAGCTCTTATAGCACACGCGCACACACACACACACACACACACACACACACACACACACGAGTCGGAGTTCTCTAGACTCACAGAACTTATGGGTAGTCTCTTTGTATTAAGGGAATTTGTTGTTGACTTACAGTCTGCAGTCCAACTCCCAACAATGGTCAGCAGCAGCTGTGAATGGAAGTCCAAGGATTTAGCAGTTGCTCAGTCCCACAAGACAAGCAGGAAAAGAAGAGTGAATCTTTCTTCTTCCAATGTCCTATGTATGCTTCCAGCAGAAGGTGTGTCCCAGATTAAAGGTGTGTGGCACCACACTTGGATCTGGGACTTGCTTGTTCCAGGCTGTCCTTGAACTCAGAGATCTCCTTGCCAAGATCTAGGTCAGAAACGTGTCTCCCAGCCTCAAGATTGGGATCACAGGTGAGCCCTCCAATTCTGGATTGTAGTTCATGTCAGATATGGTCAAATTGACAACTAGGAATAGACACTACACACACACACACACAATGTAATAATAATTTTATGTGTATGGATGTTTTGCCTGCATGTACGTCTGGACAATGTGTTTGTTTGTATTCAGGTCCATGGAGTCCAGATGAAGACATTGGAGCCCTGAAACCGGAATGACAGCTGGTTGTGAGCCACTGTGTAAGGGCTGGGATATGAACTCAGGACCTCTAGATGAGCAGCCATCTCTCCAGGTCCCAAGTGTAATAATAATTATAATTTTAAAAACACTGATAGGGAGCCCAACACCTTCCTCTGTCCCCACATCCTGTGGCTTCTCACACCTCACATTTTAGCACTTCTTGTTTTCTTCTGCACACGAAATGAGTAACGATGAATCATTTCTGGAGCTGATGCTGCCAGACTCTGCTAGACCCTCACTCCTATACCTGGACACATAAGGGAAACTGCAACTTTGTGAAGGCTAGAGGAGGGGTGAGGGAGAGGGCAAGGAATCTGCAGCTTGAATCTTTTCTTTTTTGGTTTTTTCGAGACAGGGTTTCTCTGTGTAGCCCTGGCTGTCCTGGAACTCACTCAGTACATCAGACTGGCTTTGAACTCAGAGATCCACCCACATCTGCCTCCTGAGTGTTTACATTAAAGGCGTGAACCATTATGTCTGGCTCCAACTCTGAATCTTTTCTTTTTAAAAAAATGTTTACCTTTATTTTATGTTCCTTGGCGTTTTGCCTGCATGTATGTCTATGTGAGAATGTCAGATCTTGGAGTTGCAAACAGTTGTGAGCTGCCATATAGGTGCTGAGATTTGAACCCAGGTCCTCTGGAAGAGCAGTGAGGGCCCTTAACGGCTGTGCCATCTCTCCAGACCCTCTGATTCTTTTCTATGCAACCCCTCTGCATCCATCTTCTCCCACTGTAGCACACTGGTATCAGTGCAGCAGATTCAGGGAGCCTCTGCAAATCGAGTGATCAGACTTCCCATGAAACTACAAGATGCCCAGTTAAATTACATTTTCAGAAAAAAAGGTGGGCTATAGCTCAGTTAGTAGAACACTTGTCTAGCATACACAAAGTTTTGGGTTCAGTCCTCAGCATCATGTAAACACTGTGTGGCGTGGAAGCTTCTAATCCCAGCATTCTGTAGGTGGAGACAGGACGATCAGGAGTTCAAGGTCATCCTCAGTCACTTAGTGAGTTCAAGCCGAGGCTCCATGAGACTCTGTCTCCAAAATAACTAGGCCAGTGGGGTTGCTCAAGGGCTAGAGACAACTTGCTACCAACACACATGTTGTTGAGAAAGGGCTTCCTCCGCCTAAGTTGGGCCCCCACTCTGTATGCACATCGTGGTATATGTGCAGCACCCCTCCCCAAAGAAAATAGTTAAATAAATAAAAATGTAAATTGAAAAAACCCAACAAAATATTTCAGAAGAACTGCAAATACATGCGTGTGTCGGTGTGTGTATTTTTAGAATAAGTAAGGAGGAGGGAGGAGGGAGGAGGGAGGAGGGAGAGAGTTGGCAGGAGGCAGTGTCTGGAGGATTTGGGGATCAGGAATGAGGAATTCTCAAGAGTGAAGATTTGAGCATCCCTCATCCCCGCCTGTCTCCCTCTGGGTCCAGCCCCACACAGGGAATTGGTACTGTGTGTCCTAACACATCTGTAGCCAGGCCATCCACTGCTCCAGCCCTTACTTTCATTTGAAAACCCTGGAACTCTGTCTAAACTTAGCCAAACTCAAAATCCTCAAAGGGCGAAGTGAAAACAGAATGGTTAAATGAGAAACCATAACACAAAAATAGCTACCACTTTATTAACTGTATTCAGCTCTGGGTACTACAACCACAATCAAAATGTAATTTTATTGTATTTATAATTTTATATTTTATTTATATAGCTAATATACTAATATTACATAATATAAAATTACATTTTATTTATAATTTTTTTAAGATATGGTTTTTCTTTGTAGCCTTGGCTGTCCTGTAACTTACTCTGTAGACTAGGCTGGCCTTGAACTCATAGAGATCCACCTGTTTCTGCCTCCTGAGTTCTGGGATTGAAGGTGTGTGCCATCACTGTCCAGTCAGGTAATGTCTATTAGGTGTATATGATACGAGAGGATACGAGAGGCTTCTTTTAAAAGATGTGCTCACTAACCCTGCCAACAATCCTATAAAGTAGGTAATATTATTATCCAGAGTTAGGGATGATTGGACACAGACGGAGGACAAGACTGAGACAGAGACTCAACAACTTGGGCAAGATCACACAGTGAGGAAGTGAGGCAGCGGCCCTTGCACGGCGTCAGGGCGGTTCCTCTTTTGTCCTCAGCACAAGCTCTACTACATCTCTTCCTTGCTTTACCAATGTCTCTGCTTTTCAAATGTTAGACATCCCTTTTCAAATTTCCCTGATGAAGAAACACAAGCACAGGCATTAGTTTACGTATCACAGAGACGTCTCACAAAGCCTTAGATTCAAACCCACAAGCACGGATTACAAGAGGAAAAACCACTCACCAAGAGCAGCTGCCTGCAAACCCAGCAGGTGCAGAGAGCACAGATGCCAGGGCAAGATCACTTCCTCATATGGCTCAGTGGGCAAAGTGCTTGCTACACAAGTGTGAGGATCCAAGTTCAATGCCGTGCACCCACATAAAAACTGTGGTAGGTGGTGTTAGGGCACAGTAGCATGTGCGTTTATTCCAGAGGAAGAGAAACATGGGTTTCTGGAGACTCCCTGGCTAGCCCATTTTGCCAAACTGGCAAGGCCTAGAAGAAGGAAATGAAATCATGGGGGAAGTCCTTTAGAGAACTGCCAGGACCCACCTTGTTGCTTTCTGCTTCCATGGGGTGTGCAGGCCTCCTCTACCACAGCAACAGACCCAAAGTCACAGGGCCAGCTGGCTGTGGGCTGAAACTTAAAATTGTAAGCCAAAATAAAACATTGGCCCTCTTCAGTTTTGCAAAGGTTTCCTTTAGTATCTATCTATCTATCTATCTATCTATCTATCTATCTATCTATCTATCTATCTATCTAATCTATTTAGCTATCTAATCTATTATCTATCATCTGTTTAATATTCTGTCATCTGCCTGTCTGTCTATCATCAGTCACTTATCTATCAATCTGTCTTAGTTAGGGTTTTACTGTCGTGAACAGACACCATGACCAAGGCAACTCTCATAAGAACAACATTTCATTGGGCTGGCTTACAGGTTCAGAGGTTCAGTCTGGTATCATCAAGGCAGAAGCATGGCAGTGTCCAGGCAGACATAGTGCAGGGGGAACTGAGAGTTCTACATCTTCATCTTAAGGCTGTTAGAAGACTGGCTTCCAGGCAGCTAGGAGTTGGGTTTTCAAGCCCACGTCCATAATGACATACTTCCTCCATCAAGATCATACCTACTTCAACAAGGCCACATGTCCTAATAGCCCCAGTCCCTGGGTCAAGCATATACAAACCACCACACCATCTATATCTATCATCTATATATCTATGTATCTTTCTTTGTATGTGTGTATGTGTGTATGTATGTATGTATCCATCTATCTATCTATCTTGTGGTACTAAGGCTGGAACCCAAAGTCTTACACATGCTATGTAAGCACCTACCACTAGCTCACCACTGCTACTGCCATGCTCCCAACCCCTCACTAGTGAATCCTCAGCCAGCAGCACTCTCCTGCTGAGCTGCACACACCCTCCTCCCTGTGTACATTAGCATTCTACTGCTAAATTACGTGTTTCTTGAGACAAAGTCTTGCTATGAAGCCCTGGAAGGCCCACTTGCCTCAGCCTTCCAAGTTCTGAGATGACAGGTGTCCACCACCACACTGGCCTTAAACTGATCATCTGTTATCAACTATCTTCTCACAGTGACAAAAAGTTTCCTACTTCCTGAGAGCCATGCTTGGGGAGGCTTGGAGGAAGGTTGCAGGCTCCTTGGTTGTCATATCCCAAGACAGTACCTTCCTTGTCTTGACCCCAGGTAGGCCATTTTCAAGCTGGAGATGGCTGTGGATGCCTACAACCCTAGTGCTGGGAAACAGAGAGAGGCAGGCAGATTCTGGGTGCTTGCTAGTCAGCCAATCTAGCCAAAACAGCCAGCTTTCAGTTTAGTGGGAGACCTTGTCTTACAGGAAATACGGTAGAGAATGATAAAGGAAGATAGCTACCTGATGTTATCCTCTGGCTCAGGCATGCATGTGTTCCAGGTGGAGATTCCACAAGGCAGAACCATTTTCCCAAACCAGAGGCACTTCCTTCCACCCCGCTAAGCCCCACAGTTGCACAGCTCTCTGGGATTGTCTGAGCTGGCGAGACACAAACTCAAAGAGAAAAGGAAACGGTTGGTGATCTTTCTTAGCACTTATCTCAGTTTATAATTACATGGCCATTAGCATGATGGTGGGATTAATATCTGTTTCCACGGGCAGACTGTCAGCTCCTCAGGGGTCCGTCTTCAGTCTCTACTGTATGCCAGGCCTGAAGTGCCGCTTGATAAACAATAATAGCTGCAAAGGCAGATGCAGCTATGATCTGGTGCCAGGAGGCCTTCAAGCAGCTTTGCAGGGATTATGACCACATTTGCTTCTTGAAATGGCCCTGGGGGAAGCCAGTGCTGTTCTGAGCCCGTGAGCTGTCCTCACGATGATGGAATGAAGACACACACAAGTTAAGCAAGTTCCTCCAGCTACGTGGAGGAGCCACACTTTACAACAGACTTTTTTATTTTCTCTTTTTAAGATTTTTGTTCGTTTGGCTGAATAATTTTTTTATTTTGATTCGTTTTGAGACTGAGTCTCACTATGTAGCCTTGGTTGGTGTAGAACTGTGTAGAAGACCGGGATGGCCTCAAACTCACCGAGATCCACTGGCATCTGCTTTCCAAGTGCTAGGATTAAAGTATGCATCACCACACCCAGCCTCCTTTTATTAAGAGTTTTATCTCTGGCTGGTGAGATGGCTCAGTGGTTAAGAGCAATGGCTGTTCTTCCAGAGGTCCTGAGCTCAATTCCCAGCAATCGCATGGCGGCTCACAAACATCTATAGGAGGAAATGATGCCCTCTTCAGGCAGGCAGATGTATATGCAGCAGAGCATTCATACATGAAATAAAATATTTTTAAAAATTTAAAAAAGAGTTTTATCGAGCCGGGCGTGGTGGCGCACGCCTTTAATCCCAGCACTCGGGAGGCAGAGGCAGGCGGATTTCTGAGTTCGAGGCCAGCCTGGTCTACAAAGTGAGCTCCAGGACAGCCAGGGCTACACAGAGAAACCCTGTCTCGAAAAACCAAAAAAAAAAAAAAAAAAAGAGTTTTATCTCTAGTGTGTGTGTATCTCTCTCTCTCTCTCTCTGTGTGTGTGTGTGTGTGTGTGTGTGTGTGTGTGTGTGTGTGTGTGTGAATGAGGAGGCCAGAAGAGGATATTGGAGTCCTTGGAGCTGGAGCTGTTCAAGGTGGGTTCTGGGAACTGAATTTTGTTGCTCTATACATAGATGCTAAAAAAAAAAAAAAAAAAAAAAAAAAAAAAGCCTTTACTATCTTATGTGTATGAGTGTTTTGCCTGCATATATATATATATATATCCACATGTGTGCCTGGTGTCTGTGGCCAAAAGAGTCAGATATTCTGGAGCTGAAGTTACAGATGGTTTTGAGCCACCCATTGGATGCTGGGATTCAAACCTAGGTCCTCTGCAAGAGCAGCCAGTGCTCTTAACCAACAAGTCATCTCTCTATCCCCATGTGCTTTCTTTTAACTACTGAGTCATCTCTCCAACCCAGACTTTCCCCTTTAAAAATAGCACACAAAGCAATGGGTTTCCTTATAACATACATTTTCATAGATCACTCTGGTTGGCCCACCCCACGTGGCATTTCTGTGGGGTCTGGGGACTCCAAAGTCTGATCCTCAAACTTGTGCAGCAAGTGCTTAACTGCTGAGCCAGTCTCTCCTGCCCCTGTACCAGGTTTTCATTATGCACTCATGATGGACATCTGAGTTCCATTTCCTTCTTATTGTGTACAAGACTGGCAATGGCCAGGGATGGGGTAGGACACGGGGTCTTTTGGCTATATACCCAAGGGTGGTACCGCTGGGTAGTTTTAAAACACAGTAGTTCTATTTTTAGTTTTTTGAGAAACCTCCACACTGACTTCCATGGTATCTACAACAGTGAATAAAGGCTCACTTTCCCCCACATCCTCGCTGGCATTTGTTGCCGTTCAGACATTCCACTGCTGGCTAAGGCAGGGTCTGTGACTCTCTAGCTCTCCACTCTCAGTGTCCTCTGCCCATTTCTGACCACATGCTCAGGCATGCTTTTTACTACATGTCTCAGTTAGGTTTTGCCCGGTGTTTTCCTCATAATTACAACTGGATTATAAGAATCATCACAACTTGGGCTGGAGAGATGGCTCAGTGGTTAAGAGCACTGACTGCTCTTGCAGAGGATATGGGTTTGAATCCCAGTACCGAGTTTAATTCTTGAGTTCAATTCCCAGCAACCACATGGTGGCTCACAACCATATGTAATGGGATTCAATGCCCTCCTCTGGTGTGTCTGAAAACAGCTACAGTGCAATCATATACATAAAAATAAATAAATCTTAAAAAAGAATCATCACAACTAGTTATAAATTTATGGACTACGGCATGAGGGCTCTATTCCTGGGGAGTGTAATGCCTAAGGGGAATTTTCTGTTACAATTTTCGAGACAGGGAATCATAAATGGTCCTGGTTGTCCTAGAACTCACAGAGATTTGCTTATTTCTGCCTCTGGAGTGCCAGGGATTAAAGGTGGGTACTACCACAATTGGCATGCCTGAGTTTTGAGCTTATCATTCTTGCTTTTCTCATAATTCTATATTTTGTAGCAGACAGGAGTGTGGTGTGAAGGACCTGAGTTGGAATTCTACCTTCTTCCACATAATAGCTGTACAGCTTTGAGAAGGGCCACAGTTAAGTTCTCAGATGGGTTGTATTTCTACTGAGCCCTCAACAGCAGAGTATCGGACTTGGCAGTGCGTTATAAAGCACTTGGACCAGTGCCCAGCACACAGTGATTTGTGCACAGGGAACTAAGAGATGAGAGGCTCCAGATCTGACCCCTCACTTCCTGGTGGCTTTGAGAACATTTTGGATGAGGGAGCAGAAAACAATGCAAAGCACTGGAGGATGGAGGGAGTGCTGTGAGATGCTGTGTTCAGGACTTAGTGTGGCCGTTGCGCTCACAAACTCACAGCAGCTAAAGTCGCTGGCCCAAGATCAAGGCAAAAAGATCATTCAACATTCCAGCAGGAAGCACTGGCTGAACTCAGTCGGTTAGCAGGGTGGAGGTGGGGTAGAAAGGTATATGGATATGTGTTGTATGCCTCGTGGGACTGGGTGGGAGGGGGTAGATATGATTGACATGCAATGCTTATATGTATCAAATTGTTACAGAATAAAAGATACTTTTTATAAAAAAAAATATGAAAAAAAATCTTCACCTCTCCTTCATGTCCTCAGCAAGATGCAGGACATGAATCTGCCTTTCATGAATCTCAAATCCTGCCCATACTCCACCTATCATCACTCAAAGGCAGCTGCGTATAGACTGCATATGTGTTTGTGTGTGCGGCTACATGCTGTGTGTGCATTTGTGGAGACCAGATGTCAGCCTCAGGCATCAACACTCAGATGCTCTACGTTTTTGAGACAGTACTCTTCATATATAGTTTATGAAGAGGCTAGACTACCTGAAGAAATAGATCTGGGGACCCTCCTGGCTCTGCCTCCCCAGTGCTGGGATCACAGACCTGGACCACCAGGCCCAGCTTTTGCAGTCCAGAGTTCTGGAGTTCCAACTCTGTCCTCATGCTTGCCTGGCAAGCACTTTACTGACTCTCTACCTTCACATGTTTAATTACATTTTATTTGTGTATATGTGTGCACATGTCATAGTGCGTGTATCTAGGTCAGAAAATAGATTTATGTGCATGTGAGCACAACTCAGAGTGCACATGTGGAGGTCAGAGGACAACTTTCTGAAGCTGATCCTCTCCTTCCACCATGTGGGTCCTGGGGATAGAACTGGGGTCCTCAGCCTTAGCAGCAAGTGCCTTGCCCTCTGAACACATCTTGATGGCCCCTCCTCTTAACAGTTTTCAGTTTCTGTTCTAGAAACAACCACATTCTTGGGTGCCAGAGTCTGGATTCACCTGCTGGGGATGTTGTCACAAATCTCTGCCAGGTGCTTGGACAACAAACCTGCCGCCTTATGGTTCTGGGTGTTTTAAGTATAAAATACAGGTTGGGCATTCTCGTTCCTTCCTTCTGAGGCTCGAGGCTGAGATCCACCAAGAAGCTTTCTCTTAAGTGTACAGATGGCTGCATTCCTGTGTTCCTCCATGCTGTCTGCCCTCTGTGAGTACCCATTTCTGTGTACCAATCTCTCCTTTTCACTAGTTGGGCTGAATTAGGGCCAATCATAGTGACCTTGCTTTGATGTGATTATCTCCGGAACTACCTGGTCTCTAGAGCCACACACATCACTGAGGCAGGAGGATCACTCCAAGTATGCAACCAGCCTTGGCTACATAGGTTTTAGACAAGCCAGGACCTCAAAGCAGTATCCGTCTCAAAACAAACAACAAAACCATCTTTGGAGCTGGACGGAGTAGCACATGCCTGTAATCTTAGTACTCGGGATATCGACCTGGCTACATAGTGAGACTATGTCTCAAATTCTAAAAATAAAATAAAGCAGAAGAAGAACTACTTGGAAATAGGTAGAAGAGTGGGGTCGGGGAGAAGATGGAGAAGTGGTCCAAATCTATTTGTATAAAATGAGGGATTGAGGGATTGGAGATACGGCTCAGCAGTTAAGAGAGATTATTATGGGCTGGGCAGATAGCTCAGAGGTTAAGAGCACTGGCTGTTCTTCCAGAGGTCTGGAGTTCAACTCCCAGCAACCACATGGTGGCTCACAAACATCTGTAATGGGATCTGATGCCCTCTTCAGGCAGGCAGGTGTATATGCAGACAGAGCACTCATATACATAAAATAAATAATAATTTTAAAAAAGAGAACTTGTTACCCTTGAAGAGGACCCAGGTTTGATTCCCACTCACATGACAGTAGTTTCAGGGGTTGTGACACCCTTTTCTGAACTCTGATGGCACCAAGCATGCAGGAGACACACAGACATACGGTCAAAATAGTCAAACATAAAATAAAAATCAATAAATCTAAAAAAAATTGTATACAACCTAACTTTTATAAAGTGAATATGAATGCAAACTTTCGCGTGCACGCACACACACACTCACATACCAAACTGTAGCCAAATGAGGTCGCACTGGGAGTCTGAGAGTCCCAGGTACATGTACTTTTAGTGATGAACAAGAGTTAAACTGTGGCACTGTCTGTGTTCTGAACTGTTACCTTTTCCAAGCTCTTGTCTGCCACCTGTGGGGGCATGTGAACACTATCAGGACAGATAGCAGCATGTGGCCGGTGAGTGGGAAGGACTGAGGTTCCTTGCTCCACCCTAGAAAGCATGAGCTCCAACACAGACAGGCTACAGTCACATCTTCAAACCTTTAATCCCAAGTCAGATGACAGTGAAGTCGGACCAGGGCTCTTCCCTGTCCCACCAGGCAGTCGTAGGACATCTCTCCCTTGAGTGAGTCAGTATAGACTTGGACAAAGAAAGCTCCCCAGTCCTTCCAGGACCTCAGGACCTAGCCCTCTCACCAGCTAACACTCCCTCAGTCCCAGAAGTTTCCCCACGGATCCCCATTTGCATATAACCTCTTCCCATCCTACCTCAAGCAACCCAAAATCATCTACCAAGAAAAAAAAGAGTGTAGGGGGGGGAGGGGGGTTCAGAGTTTAGCATCTTCCTTTGTTGCTTCTGCCTTAGTTCTTAAGGGGTCTCTCACTAAACCTGATCTCATTAATTGGCTAGACTAATTAGCCTATCAGTGAGTTCCAGGGTTCCTCTAATCTCTGCCTTCACAACATTGGAATTACAGACATGTGCTGCTGTACTGGCTTTTAAAGTGGGTTCTGGGGATTCAAACTCCATGCCCTCAAGCTTGCTCAGCAAGCACTTTACTCACTAAGCCATTCCCCTCACCCCCAAAAGCATTATTTACAGGGAGAAGATGAGGGAGGGACCAAGACATTTTGTGAAATGGGCCCCCCAGAGTGGGAAAAACAATTTCTCTAGAAGAGAGATGAAAACTCTTGAGGAGAAAGCTGGAAACTGAGACAGGGTTGGCAGATGTCTTCAGAAAGCAGGCTCTAGGCGGTTGGGCCACCCCACTTGGGGCACAGTGACCTCCAGGGCCAGGAAGGCAAGGTGAGCAGGAGGAAACAGACTCCCCCCAGCAGCAGGATTAGACCAGCGCCCACACCACAGCCTAAGGACCAGGAATACTCATAGGCCAGGCGTGGAGCTGGAGGGGTCTCAGGGTTGACTCCCTGCAGCAGGGCTCCTACGGAATGCCGGAACACCTCCAGGCTGACAAAGAGCAGCAGGCCTGTGCAGGAAGAAGAGAGTGAGGCTCTTAGCTCCAGTCCAGGTTTGAGACTGTCACCCGCCATCCCTTTATCAACCAAGGAACTGAGGATTCTCTCAGGCTTGTCCTCAGCCATTCAACAGTCACCTTAACTGCACAAATGGAACGGGGCTGAAAATATTATGTCTGTACTTAGCATGCAGACCCCACCCCCGTGTGTGTGTGTGTGTGTGTGTGTGTGTGTGTGTGTGTGTGTGTGTGCACTATATGAGTGTAATCCCCACAGTGGTCAGAAAAGGGCAACAGTTCTTCTGTATTGGAGTACCAGGCAGTTATGAGCAAACACATTTAACCATTGAACAATCTCTCTAGCACCCCCAAAAAATTTAAGTAGGGAGAATCAGGAATGATTGTGTATGCCTATAATCCCAGTACTAAGGCAGGAGGATTGCCTTAATAAGGCCAGCCTGGGAGCTAATAAATTCTAAGTCAGTTATGAATATAAAAAAAAAAAAAACAAATGACAACAAATGTGGGGAAAGGAGAACCATGCTCAGCGTTGGTGTGAGTGTAAAATCTGGTAGCTGCTTGGGAATCAGCATTCCTGCATGAGATTCTTTTTAAAAGTAGGTTGAGCAAGCCAAGGGGAGCAAGCCAGTGAACAGTGTTCTTCCATGGCCTTGACACCAGCTCCTGTCTCCTAGTTCTGGCCCTGCATCAGTTCCTGCTTTGACTTTCCTTAGTAATGGACTGTTACTTAGAAGCATGAGATCAAAGAAACCTTTTCTCCCTATGGATGTGGTGTCCATCACAGCAATAGAACCCCTAAGACAATAACATCTATCATTACGTCATCGCTAATGATGTAATGACACCATCACCATCACAGCTACCACATAGATGTTAACATCCACCATCATCTCTAGAGTCACCACCATGAACAATTTTTTTAAAAGTCCTTCTGCTGCCATTAGTGTTTGCATGGCTATGAGATGTCACTTGACTTTTCTGAGTCTCAGTACTCTTATTGACAAAATGATAACTCGTAATCTTTGGGGCTTGGTGGGTAAGAGCACTTGTTGCTAGTGCAGAGAACTCAGGATGCACTCACATGACAGCTCATTACCATCCGTAACTCCATCTCCTGGGAATCCAGTGCCCTTTTCTAAACTCCTCAGGAATGGACATAATGCAAAAAAAGCATTTATAGAAAGAGAAAAAGAAAGAGAGAGAGAGAGAGAGAGAGAGAGGGAGAGAGAGAGAGAGAGAGAGGAGTCTAAAAAGATAGCTCAGCCATTAAATGTACTGGCTGTTCTTCCAGAGTACCTGGGTTCAAATCCCATTATCAATATTCCAAGATCTGACACCCTCACACAAACACATATACAGGCAAAACACCAATACACACAAAATAAAAATTGAAAATAATAATAAAACAAATGTCAACCTTTAGCTAGTTCACTCACTGTAATGCTTTGAGTTAGATGTAAACTAGACTGAAGTCTTTGTTATTTACTGAGGTCTACATTTCACAAGATATGACATTTTTTTCTGGATCCTCACCTACACTACCTGCAAACTCCAAGTCCAACACTCAAAGACTAGAAACCTTCTGTGATGGTTTGAATAGGTCTGGCCCCCCTAGGTTCATGAGTTTGAATGCTTGGCCATAGGGAGTTGCATTTTTAGGAAATGTGGCCTTATTAGAGGAAGTGTGTCACTGTGGGGGTAGGCTTTGAAGTCTCCTATGCTCAGGCTCCGCCCGGTGTGGAAAAGTCTCCTGGTTGCCTTCGGATCAGGATGTAGAACTCTTGGTCCCTCCAGCACTGGAGGCCGCCATGCTTCCTGCCATGGTGATAATGGATTGAGCCTTTGAATTAAATGTTTTCTGTATGAGTTGCCTTGGGTATGGGGACTTTTCACAGCAATAAAACCCTAAAACACCTTCTGAATGGCTTGAGACTCTCATCTTCAGATCTACTCAGCTCATGAGCTTCTTTGACCTCCAGCATGCAATAGTGCTCAAAGTCCTGCCTGAAGCTCCTACTATACAACAGTGTTGGAGACTCCGGGCCAAATCTAAAAAAACATGTGGAAAAATGCAAATGTCATGCAACAACAGGCTTAGAATGTTCCTAGATTTTAGATTTTACACGAATTCGCTCCAACTCCTGGCATGCAACAGTACCTGGAGATCACCCCCTCCCCTTGACATGAAGCAATCCTTGGCGATCCCATGCCCAAACCTAAATAGTATTTGGAGACAGTCTACTCTTCTGCCAATAAAAGGATTTGGAATTCCATCTTTGAGCCTACAACAGACCTTGAACTGCCCTCTCCTCTCCTCCCAGCATAGTGGAGAGATCCCATTCTCAGTGTGTAAAGATTCTTGGCACTCACAGCTCCAAATCTAAAATAGCATTAAGTCTAAATAAACCTTGCCAGAAAAGTCTCTGGAATTCTTCCACCTTTGAATAATATACTTGGGTTTCTCCTCATTCCCAACATGCTTGGAGAGTCTACTTCCCAGCATGCAACATTATGTGGAGTTCCCACTGCTCAACACTCCAATATGTGTGGGGATCCTAACTTCCAGCATGCAACAGTTGGTAGGGACTCCTGCAACAGTGTTCGGAGAAACACCTCCCAGCATGCAATAGGGTCTTCCCACCTCTAAGCAAGTAACTGCGTGTGGAATCCCACCTCCCAGCATGCAGCAATGTGTAGAGATCTCACCTCCCAGCATGCAATGTCTTTGGCCCTCACCTGAGAGGCCAAAGCAGACAGCTCCCAATCGGAGCAGGGACTCTGCACCTTTACTGAGCACCATGATGACACAGAGGCAGCCCAAGGCCATGGCCGTCAGGCCCAGCACAGCTATCACGGCAGCTGCCAGGTTTACCTCTGCAAGAGGGGCCAAGGAAGGGGTAGAGAATGTGGGAATAGGAGAATAGACAGCACTCCTCTGTAAGAACCAGCACCAGAAAGATGGAAAACTTCAAAGACCTCCTGAGAGTGTGTTACATTGTTGAAGGGATGGAGACCCAGATGGGTCAGTTAGCTACTTGGCTCAAGTTAGAGCACAAGGGGCACATGGCCAGGTCAGGGATACTGGGATAACCAGCTGCTAGTTATCCTTTGGTCATCACTGGGTTACAGATGATGAAGTTGAGGGAACAGAGGTAAAGGTGATTCATTATCTTGTAACCATCTAGGTTGTAATTCTCCCTAACTACTCCTCAGCTGGAAAATCCTGGTAAGGCCCTGTCAATCGTAGGCTCTGGAAAATCCCTGTAAAATCAGGATTAGAAGTGCCCAGTGTGGTGCTCAGCACATAGTAGGTGGTCCATATGATTTTACCAAAGGTACACAGTGACCTGAGCCAGCTCACACAAGAAAAGAATGTAAAAGGTAAGGGGTACGAGTATACACCTGCACTCATATGCTTACCTGCTTGGTCTCATTAAATCCTTATTTAAAAACAAAACAAAGAATGAGAGACATGGAATGACCCCAGTTCCTTTGTGGAGGCACTGGGGCACTGGAGTGATATTCGAGAAGCTGGACTTAGGTAGAAAGGACAAAGTTCTCAGAGTTGCAGTACTGAGTACCGTAGTATCTACCAGACATCATTTTAAGTTCACTTAAGTTAAAATTAAAAATGCATTTCCTCCCATTACACCTGCCATCTTCTGTGTACTAGGCTGCCACACGTAGCTGGAAGCCATCATATGGACCAGTGTATACATGTAGCATTGTCATATACAATTTTGTAGATTTAGACTTATTTGGGTTGGGATCTTGTCTCTGCCCTTTTGTGGAAAAAGAAAAGTAATTCTCTCAACCATTTTTGACTTGATTTCTCCCCTGAATGATGAAGCTGAAGTCCAAGCCTTGCTGGCTTGTAGCAAGGACTAGAACTGTGCTAACAAACTGGGTGCTGGACTTAGCATATAAAATGTCCTTATAGTGCTTGCTACAGAGAGCAGGTATGATTTGCCCAAGCCATACAGCACAGGCAGAGTAAATGGCCAGTGGGCTAGACACAAGCTCTAATGATCGATGTCCACATTCTTAACCTACCGTCACCTTCCAAATTGGAGACATCCACAGAGGCTGAGCCCATCCTGAGCACAATGCTGTCTGTCACTCCTTCAGAGCAGTCATCCTACTCCCAGCCCTCCCTTGTCACCATCCGAGATGTCCTCACCTTTCTTGGTGGTTCGCTGGAAGATGCGCGCATTTTCCCCCGTGGTGAAGAATTTGAAGTAGGTGCAGTTTGCTTCTGTGGGGTGCAGGGAGAAAAAAAGGGGGAGGTGATGACATGAAGTTTTGTATAAGCTCAAGGCTGGATATTTCCCAGACACTACAGGGAACTAAAAATAAAGTATTAGCATGGCTGACACATAAGAGGAGAGGAGAAAAATCAGGCTGGCAAGGTGGTTTAGCTTGTTGCTAAGCCTGATGTCCGGAGTTCAAGCCTTGGAATCCACATGGTAGAAGACTCCAGTGGGTTTCCTCTCTCTCTCTCCTCTCTCTCTCTCTCTCTCTCTCTCTCTCTCTTCCTCTCCTCTCCTCTCTCTCTCTCTCTCCTCTCCTCTCTCTCCTCTCTCTCCTCTCTCTCTCTCTCTCTCTCTCTCTCTCTCTCTCTCTCTCTCCTCTCCTCTCCTCTCCTCTCTCTCTCTCTCTCCTCTCCTCTCCTCTTCTCTCTCTCTCTCTCTCTCTCTCTCTCTCTCTCTCACACACACACACACACACACACACACACACATTGTGAGAGGGGAATAAATTAAATGTACAAAGGTGGGAAATGACACTGAAGTATAAATACACTTGCCATATCACTGATGTCCGGAGACTGAGGTTTTAACCTCAAGCCCTTCTATCTAAGTCTTTGACACAAGGGAACCATTAACCTCTCTGGCCCTCTGATTCTTCCTCTCTCCTGGCTCTTTCATGTGAGTCTGAGAAGCAAGTGGATTGAAAATGAGTTATCATTTTATTCAACAAAGGACACCAAGATGCAGGTACCAGGAGCCTAAGAGACTCAGGAAAGATTCCTCTCCTATGCTACATACACAAAGGGCTCCTGCAGATTAGCAAGGGGGGAGAGAAGTAAACCTATTGAAACTGGCAAAGGATAGGAATAGTTATTCACAGGAGGGCAAGTCTGGATAGTTCACAAGTACATGAAGAGAGACTTTGCTGCAGCAGGAGTCAGAGAAACGCAACTTGAAGCAGCAGGGAGATGCCACTTCAGATCAATTAGATGGGCAAATATTGAAAGGGCAGTATCAAGCAGTGGAGGGATAAGAGGAAGCAGCTGGGAGTGTTAACTGTCACTATCTATGTATGAAGGACTCTAGCATACTTAGAAAATGAAATACAGGTGTACAGCAGGCAATAACAGTCCAGTCAGCAGTGGGCTGTGTGTAAGACTGAGGCACAGTAAGAATATGTCACCTTGCAGCTGGAGAGATGGCTCAGTGGTTAAGAGCACACATACCACCCCTGCCAAGGACCTGAGTTAGGGCCCTGGTGTCCATATGAGGTGGCTTACAATAGCAGATCCATACTAGAGAATCTAATGCTCTTTTCTGGACTCTGTGGGTACCTGTACTCACCGTCCCCACATATACACATAATTCAAAAGTAGAAATCAAACAAGCCAAGGCTTTGTCATACAGCAGCCATCATAATCTATCTACATAAGCACACACTTTGATTCTCAAGATGAGTTGTCCTTAACATGCATCTCTCAGAAGACATCTCTACCACTAAGTGACACATGTCTATGTGTCTATGCTATGTGACACAATACTTTTACTTCTGGGTATTCCAAGAAGAAAATAAAACACATATAGGACTATAGATATGGTTGTTCTCTATGGCATTGTTTACTGAGCTGCAGAAGGAATTAATCTTGTGTCCATCTCTTGGGCAATATATAGTTGAGATAGACACTCTAATGGACATCTTTACAGCATAAAGTAGCCCATAAACTACAAAAGCATAAAGCAAATGAAAGAGTTTTGGAAATCACAATGTTGAGCAAGAAAAATTACATTGAAAATAATATAAAATCACATGGTACCTTTTTTTTTTCAAATCAAAACACACATGTATATAAACTCAAACTCTATATATTTCCAAATCAAAACATTTGTGCATGAATACAATGTCAAACACATTAGAGGATTGAATTAGGAGAGGGTTTTGTTGTTGTTTGTTGTTGTTTGTTTGTTTGTTTGTTTGTTTTGAGACAGAGTCTCCCCATGTCAGCCTTTGTTATCCTGGAACTGGCTTCAAATTCACAGAGGTCCCCTGCTTCTGCTTCCCCAGTGCTGGGATTAAAGGGGTTACTACCATGCATAAATTGGGTTTTTTGGGTTTTTTTGAGACAGGGTTTTTTGTTTGTTTGTTTAGTTTTGTTTTGTTTTGAGAGAGAAGGGTTTATTTAGTCTGTTTGTTTTTGTTTTTTGGTTGTTTGTTTGTTTGTTTGTTTGTTTCGAGACAGGGTTTCTCTGTATAGCCCTGGCTGTCCTGGAACTCACTTTGTAGACCAGGCTGGCCTCGAACTCAGAAATCCACCTGCCTCTGCCTCCCGAATGCTGGGATTAAAGGCGTGCACCACTGCTGCCAGGGTTAATAATTTTTAAAATAGGGAGATGTTGTGCCAGTAGGGGCTACATGAGACCTTTTTAAAATGAAAAATTTTAAAGACAGAGCATAAGAAGGACCTTGCAGAAGCAGACAATAGTCTTGTTATAAACATATGTAAGATTCACTAAATACCTTTGCTAATGTAGACATGAGAAAGCTTAAAGTTAACAGGATGTTCTAACTTCCTAAGGCAAGGTTTTATGTATTCTAAACTGACTTTGAACTTGCTATGAAGCTAAGAATAGCCTTGAACTACTGACCCTCCTGCCTCCACCTCCCAAGTGCTAGGATTACAGGTGTGTACCACCATGTCTGTTTTATATGGTGCTGGGGTCAGACTCAGGGCAAGCACTCTGCCAATTACCTACATCCTGACTCCCAAAGTGTATTCTATAGTGACCTGTGCATGAGGAAACTCAAATACAAGAAAAAAAAGGGGGGGTGAGGAACCACAGAGGGTAGAGAACATTGGAAAGGGAGCCAGACAGTTTGGAGAAGTGGAAATGGCTAAATCTATGTCAAGTGATAGTATGGGGCATGCCCAGTACAAGCTCAGGCAAAAGGGGTTTGCAGTTTCTAGGCCAGAGCAGCTACAGGTGAATTGTACAGAGCAGTCTGTCCTACAGCACCAAGAGGCAAAGGGCACTTCCCGTGGAAGAAAGATGCTCTTTGCAGCTGATAATCAACTACAGAGAGAGCTAAAAAGTCCCTTCTGGGCCTGGGTGTGGTGTCTGGAATCTCATTTGGCTGCTAGAAACAGGATTTTATGTCCATGTGCCCCAGAGAATAGGGCAAACCCACTTGGAAAACAACAGGGTGAGTCCCTCTCTGACAGCCAAGGGACATAACAGCTTTCTTTAAATTTTTAAAGGAAGTTATTTCCTTGAGACAGTGGAGTCCAGGATAGGTCCTCTGATAACGCAGAATTATGGGGAGCTGGTAATGGCCTTGGAAGAAAGGTAAAGTCCTCTTGTTTTGTTTCTGATACAAGGTATTATATAGCCTAGGCTGGCCTACAACTCACTATGTAGCCGAGCTGATTTTGTACTCTTGGTCTTCCTCCTGCCTCCTGAGTCCTGGTGTGTGCCACCATGCTCAGTGGTGAAATCCTGACAAGTAGAGGGAAGAGAAAGGGAAGCACACAGTAAAGTGGCAGAGGACAGTCTCTTCCAAAGAGTGAGGGCCTCTGAGATCTTTTTAAGCGCTAGTGACATGCAGTAAGGCATAGTTCTTAGAAACAGAGACACCCAAGAGTCAGACCCTATAAAGCTATCCTGAGGCTTAGATTAGGAGCTAAGAGTTGTTGCTCCTTATTTTCCTCCCCTGTAGAACAGGTCTGGGGGTAATCTATCACTAAGCTATGCTCCAGTCCCTCACTGGGAAACTCTAGACAGGTGCTCTGAGCCACACTTCCAGCCCCTTAGTGGGGGGCTCTAGGCAGGTGCTCTGCCACAGGACTACACCTCAGCCACTCTCTGAGGGATTTTAGGCAGCTGCTCTACTACTTAGATACGCCCCCCAGTTCTGGGTTTGATTTTTTTTTTTTTAAGATTTATTTTATTTGTTATATGTAAGTACACTGTAGCTGTCTTCAGACACCAGAAGAGGGCATCAGGTCTTGTTACAGATGGTTGTGAGCCACCATGTGGTTGCTGGGAATTGAACTCAGGACCTCCAGAAGAGCAGTCAGTGCTCTTAACCTCTGAGCCATCTCTCCAGCCCCTCTGGCTTTGATTTTTTGAGAGAGGATCTCACAGAGTTGCACAGGCAACTCTGAACTCCCTCTGTATCCCAGGGTGCCCTTGAACTCACATCCTTCCTGCCTCTGCCTCCTGAGTACCTATGGTTACAGACCTGTACCACCAGACCCAACTGGCATCCCGTATTTGTTTTTGTCATCCCATTTTGCAAAGGTTTGGGATCATCTCGATTGAAGTGCCAAACAGTAAGAAACAGCAAAAGGAAACTGTTTAAGATAGCTGATCAGGACAGACAGGTAGTTCAGGCCACAGACAGTGAAGGCATTCCACTTAGCTATCAAAGGCTTAGAACATCCTATTTTGGGTTCCATATCACATCTGAAAAAGTAGGAATTGAGGAATGAAAAAAAAATCCATCCAGAGCCCAGAGGGAGTGAAGGATGAAGGTGAAGGATGTTCTTGAGGGGTCCTGAGAATACTGGGTACATGCTGGGGACCAGCATGGCAAAGATCTCATCAAGCTAATATAACCAAAGTGGGTTTGATGGGTGTCAAAAGAGGTAAAATAAACACATATCCAGTTCCTAGGGGAATGTAGATTATCCCACTAAGCAAAGGGCATAGCATGTTTTGTCAGAGAGTAAGAGGCACAGCTGAGAGCAGAGGAACCACCGGGTTCCATGAGGGGTGTGGAGTGTCTGTAGAGTAAGGGAGGAGGGCTGTAATGTCTGTCCCGACCATGTCAAGGCGAGAGGAACTGGAAATAAACATTTCTAAGGAGGTACAAAGTGCACCCAGAGCGGTGAGTAGACCTGGTAAGAACTTCAGTTGATTGTATCTGAAAACAGAGAATCAACATAGAACTTTTTTTTTTTTTTACTTCCGGGTGGGCGTAGGGTGGTCTGTCTCCACAGAGGCACACAGAATGGGAATGTGGGATGTCTCCAGGCTTCTAGTTAAGGGCACAGGCTGTCTGTGGGTGCATGGCTGTCTGGTGGGGAATTCAGGCAGTTCTAGGGGATACGGGTTGGCGGGGGTGTATACAGGCTGTTGTTCTGAGGGGACCAGCTGGGTTTGGAAGCACAGGCTGTCTGAGGGGTACAGGCTGGTCTGGGGCATAGGCCACAGCTAGAAGGCAAACTTTAAGAAACAAGTTTCTTTAGGGCATATGCTAATTAGGGATATGTGCTACCCCTGAACATCTCTCACTCTCCCCGCCCCCTTTCTCTCCAGTTTCTGTGAGCACAGGTTGATTTGGGCACAAACATTCTTGGGGGATAAGAACAAGACAAAAGTTTCCCCCAGACAAAAGTTTCTTTCTCCCTGACTGTGGGACACAGATCTGGGCTCAGAACACAGCCTCTCACCTCCTGGCAGCTCAGCTGGGCCACAGGTCTCCCTGCCCGCGGGCACATCCGCCTGCCACAGTCGCTTGATGCACACCTTCCACAGCCCCAAATGGGCGGCCTCACAGACGGCGCTGCCATTGGTCTTGTATGTATTGAGTTCCACCCAGAACTCGGTGCCCACAGCCAGCACAGCCAGCGTAGCACCCACGATTGCCACCAGCAACCCCAGCTTGATCTTGCCCTCTCGCTCCGGAGTCAAGCCGAGATTCTGCTGTTCTTGGGCACGACGCCGGCCCACAGCTGTCCGGCGTCGGTCTTCCTCTTGCATGAAGAAGTTAGACCACATCATGATGATGGGATCCGCTGGAGCTCAGGCGAGCCTCAAGGAGTCAGAAAGACCTGTGCAGCGGGTCCTAAGGGGCAGGGGGCAGGGCCTAGACTTTCAAAGGAAGTAGTAGGCTCAGTGTCAACTAGATCGGGAATGAGAAAAAGCTGAGCCCCAAATGCAAGAGTGGAGGCCTTTGCCCCTGAGAAGAGAAACTAACTATATTTTTGGCCTAAGGATGCTACCAGGGCTTATGCACATGAACGTGGCACAGGTGAGGCCTAGAGAAAAAGCTAGGCTACTCTGAGGTTTACCTAGCCAATGAGAAAACTGAGGAGCCCAAGGGAAAACTTGCCCAGTTTCCAAAGGTTGCTGATGGGGTCTCCCGTAAGTCTCACAGTTTTCCCTTGAAAAGAGGGGAGCTGAGGTTTTTCGTGTGTTTGAGATATAGTTTAGATTTCTTCTGGCTCAGAATTTGAGAAAGGAGGAATCTCAGAACACTTTTGGGCTATACAAAAGTTAGAATTGGGATTTCACTGGTAAAGTTAGAAATCGCTCCAAGTCTGAGAGAGGCAAGTGGAAGCTCCAGTATTCACAGCAAATCTGGGACCCCACTGGAATTCGAGGGGGTATGGGCGAGCCAGGGACTACTCAAAAAAGAGCCCAGGTCTCCTACAGTGGCTGAGAATCACAATGAGGTCCAGAAAAAGAGGCTGGGGACTCTCTGTAGTCAGGACAGGGCTCAGACCAAGGCACTGTGGTCTACACTCTGGCTTAGAAAACCAAGGCAAAATACCCTGGGGGACACAGGAGTTGGAAAGGGACTCTCAGTCAGTCTGTCTGCAGTTACTCGGCTCCCCCTCCCCCGGGCTCCCAAGTCCTGCTCGGCCAGGATCGCTCCAAACTCAGCTCAGGGTCCCGCGCTCCCTTTGGACTTCCCACCCGGGTCTCCCGGGCACGGGTCCCTTGAGCTCTCCTGCCTCTGCGCCACGCCGGCCCCAGCTCCGCGATGCCTCCGAAGCGTCCAGCTTTGCTCGCCTCTACCCAGTCAGCTCTCCGGACCTGCTGCGCTCGCTCCCTGCCTCGCCCCATCCGCCCACCCCCTCACCCCACCGGCTATTTCAGGCTCGACCCGTAAATAACACTCGCACCTGTCGCAAGCGCCTGTTGCCATAGGGATCCGGGTATTTTAAGGGGACAAGGGGCGGGGGAGGGAGGCCTCTTGGAAGGAGGGGCTGGGGGCCGGGTCTTCAACAGAGCGAACGAAGGGAGATCTGTTTCCCCAAGGGTCCGGGACCAGGCTGCAAAGTCCAAAATCTGGATCTCAAAGAGCCAGTGAAGTCAGAGAACTTGTGTTTCTGTCCTGAGCAGTCCAGGCTGGAAGCTCCCTAGTTGGCTTGCAGGATTCTGAGGTCCAGAGGCTTGGAAGAAGTACTGGGGGTGGGGGCGGGGTGGACTCTTTGAGTCTGAAGGTTTGGAGGAGGTGGGCTTGGTCTGGATTCTTAAAGTCTGGGGGAGGAGAGGCAGGGTATGTAGTTTGAGGGTTTCAGGGAGAAGGGTTGAACTCATATGTATGTGGGAACAGAGCTTCAGTATAGGCTCCTGGTCTTGAGGGAGGAGGACTAAGGCCTGGACTGTGGGCCTGAGAGAGGCCTGGAACCTGACTCTTCAGTCTGGACAGGGGAGTGGGAATAGGGCTGGGATGGGGGGTGGGGGGCCTCCAGGTCTGAAGAAGGAGAGCTAGGGCTTGTATTCCTAGAGTTGTCTGAACCTATACTCCAAGACCTGGAAGAGGCCCCTATGGCCAGAATCCTCAGGGTCATTAGATCAGTTTCAGTGTTCAAGTCCTCAGTCCCCAAGAAAGTAGAAAAGACAGACTCTAGGGAATTAGGGTGCTGGGACACATGAAACAGAGCAACTGTCCTTATTGGATTTATTAGCCTGTGTGTCCCTGGGGGCCTTTTTTACAGCAGAGACCCAGACAGGGGACAGCCACGTGGCATGACAGCAGGGTCTGATTCTTAGCCCTCACTCCCTCTCTCAGCCCTTCTGTGGACCACCCAGGTGGGACCCACCTTTCACCAACTCCTTCCTTCCCCAGGTAGCTCCTCCAGTACATCAGCTGCTACGACCAGGTGCCTGGAACACAAGTGCCACCTCTGCTGGCCCCACTCTGGACTTTTTGGTTGGAATCAGTTCTGAAATGGCAGGGGACTGGCATCAGCCAGTCCTCAGAAGACATTCCTGAGCACTGAGTTGTCGTTACTGAATGAAGATAATGTCACTGGATTTGCTCAGGGCTCTCAAAGCAAGATACACAGTGTCATCAGCGGGCTCTGGAAGGTGGGCAGCGCTGCCTCATTGTGGAAGTCCTCCCGAGGCTCTCTTCCCTGTTTGCTATTGAGCTGTTCTCCCCTCTTCTGGCCCCTGGACCTCTCCATATTTCTCAATCCCATCTGCTTTAGTAGCTATGGAAATTCTGTGTGCATTTGCTGTCTTCTTGCCGATACGTTTTCCTTCTCTGTCACTTTCACTTTTCATTTTCAAATGAAAATAAAAGTATTTGTTTTGTGGGGTGTGGGGATCTAGGGGCATGTGTGTCGTGGTGCATATGTGGAGGTCAGAGCAACTGGCAGGGTCAGTTCTTTCCTTCTACCATGTGCGTCCCAGGGGGCGGATTGAACTCCGGTTGTCAAACTTGACAGCAAGTGCTATCTCACTGACCCTCTTTCAAGTTTTTGTTTTAAGAAAATGTCTCTTTCTGAAGCTCGGGCATGCCTTGAACTCTGGTGATCCCCCTGCCTCAGCCTCTTTAGTTCTGGGATTTTAGGCATGGGCCACTACACTCAGTTCTGTATCGTTTTCATACCAAAATGATAGCTGCTTGGATTCTGTCTCCCACTTCTTCCCACACACCACTCCCCCAATGCTGGATCAGGTTTCTGTCTCTGAAGCTGGACTGCAGTCACCTCTTCTTGCGCTGATCAGCCCTGTTCACATTAATAAAGCTTCTGGTCTTCCAGATCTCTTCCCAGCTCTCAGTAGCACTGGGCACATATGGCTGACTTCCTCCTCCTCCTTAAAACTTTATGTGCTTTCCAGCCTTCCTTGTGTGTGTGTGTGAGTGTGTGCTAGGGACTGAACCTAGGGCAAGTGCTCTAGCCCTGAGCCACACCCCAGCCCCTCACTGGGGGCTTCTAAGCAGGTACTATACACTGAGCCATACACCCCACCAACACTTCTTTTGCCCTGTGAGAGGGTCTGGCTTTCTGCCTACACCCAGGCCACTCCCTCTCATAGAGATGATTTAGAATTTTCCAAATTTCTGACCGGAGTCATAACTCTATCCACATCACCCTTCAAAGTTATCCCGTTCCGTGGCATTAAATGTCTTCTGAATGCTGATGTTACTAAAACTTGTATTTTCAACCCTGACCTCGTCACCACTCCCATCATCATTAACTGGTTACCTGATACCCTGACTTGGATTTCCAGAGGCATCACCAACTGGGCATGTCCAAAAAAGAACCCTTGATCCCTCCCTCCTAGCTAAAGTCTATTCAGTACACAACGGTGCAGCTTCAACTCAGATTCCTAGCTCTCATACAAGCTGTAAAATTCCATACCTCTAATGCTCATTCCCCCTTTGATTTTGTTTGTTTGTTTTTGATAAAGGGTCTCATGAGCTCCTGATCTTCTTGCCTCCATTTCCCTAATACTGTTTATAGACATGAGCTGCCATGCCTTTTATGCAGTGGTGGGATACAACCAGGGGTCTCCTGCATACTGGGAAAGTACTCTGCCCAGTGAGCTACATTCCTAGGTCCTCCAGTTTTGTTTTGGGAGACAGTCTCATGTAGCCAAGGATGTCCTTGAACTCCTGATCCTCTTGTCTCCATCTACAGACATTCACCACGCCCCACCCAACCCACTTTCACAGTAACAAGATTCTGGGGTTTTTTGTTTTGTTTTAAATAAAACTATGAACCCAGCATGCTTGTGCTTAAAGCTCTCCAGGTGTTTCCCGTCAGAGAGGGAAGAGATGGAAGACAGTACGATCCACCTATCACCACCCCGCCCCGCCCCCCAAGGCTCCAAGGGCCCCTCAGTCTTTGAGGTTTGTGTGTATCTTACTCATCCTTGTTCATACCTCTCATCTCAGCTTATTTTGAATGGCTTTGGCCTGTCACTGGTTACCTTGTTCTCTGTAGCTTTAGTAGTCGGTTGAGAAAGTCTCACCGTGCAGCCAGGGTGGCCTATTTCAGCTTATGGAGCTCTGGGGTCTTTGTGTATGCACCAGCACTCTTAACTCCTGCTTTTGTTTGTTTTTTTTGTTTTGTTTTCCCATGTTTTATTTATTTTATAAAAATATCCCATGAATCTCAGACTCGCTTCAAATTTCTTGTGGCCAAAAATGACCTTGAATTTTTGATCCTCCTGCCTCCAGCTCCCAACTGCTGGGTTCCCACATGTCCAGGCACCACCACACAGAGTTTATGCAGTGCTGGGGACTGAATGCAGGACTTTGAGAATGCTAACAGGTGCTCTGCAGTCTGATCCACGCCCCCAGCCTCCCGCTTAGCATCCCTTTACCAACCTTATTTACTGCTTGTCTCTCTTGCAGAGGTCCCCGAACCAGCGGACCCTTGTCGGTCTTCTCTCACTGCTGTGGTTTGATTATGAAATGCTCCCCACAGGAGACATTAGGAGTGTGGGTCTGGATTGTTAGGCTTTGGGGAAGTGATTAGATCCTGAAGACTCAATCAAGGGGTTAGTCCTTTCATGGATTCGAATGGTGGGTTTATCAGGGGGTAGAGGTGAAAATAGAGGGTCGAATTAAAGTTACTTGGAGTGCCTTGGGAGGCTATCTGGGCTGCCTGTATAGCCTGAGGTGAGGAGTCTCTTCAGTTCAGATGATCTAGGACAAACTTGCTGCTTTTGTTCTTTTTTGTACAAGTTATTGATTCTAGCTCCTCACACAGGGTAGGCAACTGCTCTTATCATGGAGCCATGCTCCTGGCCCCACAGGGAGGATTCTAGGTCTCTATCACTGAGCCACACTCCCAGTCCCTCACTAGAGGATTCTAGGTCTCTATCACTGAGCCACACTCCCAGCCCTTCACTAGAGGATTCTAGGGCTCTACCACTGAGCCACACTCCCAGCCCCTCACTAGAGGATTCTAGGGCTCTACCACTGAGCCACACTCCCAGCCCCTCACTAGAGGATTCTAGGGCTCTACCACTGAGCCACACTCCCAGCCCCTCACTAGAGGATTCTAGGGCTCTACCACTGAGCCACACTCCCAGCCCCTCACTAGAGGATTCTAGGGCTCTACCACTGAGCCACACTCCCAGCCCCTCACTAGAGGATTCTAGGGCTCTACCACTGAGCCACACTCCCAGCCCCTCACTAGAGGATTCTAGGGCTCTACCACTGAGCCACACTCCCAGCCCTTCATTAGGGGATTCTAGGCAGCTGCTCTACCACAGGTTTACATCCTCAACCCTCATATTGCTTTTTCTTTGGAAACGTCTCACCGAGCTAGCCTTGAACTCAGGAAGCAGGAACTCCCCCCCTCCCCCAGCTCTCTGAGGTCTGCACCACCAGAGCTAGATGGAAAACAATTTTCTCTTGTAATTTTGTGTGCAAGTCCCGTGTGTGAGAGAAGGGTGAGGATAGAAAGAGAGGAGAAAAAGCGCATGCACTTGTATAGGAGGTCTATCCATGGAGATCATAAGACAGTGTTGGATCCCCTGGGTCTGGAGTTATAGGCCACGTGATGTGGCCTCTGGGATCTGAACTCTGGTCCTCGGACAGAGCCACCTCTCCAGCCCAATGTTTCTCTAATATTAAAATAAAAGATAAGGTGTGGCGATACAACTTTAATCCCAGGTCTCAGGAGGTAGAGGCAGGCCTATGTGAGTTCCAGGCCAGCCTGGTCTACACAGAGACACACTGTCTCAAATAAAAATTGAAGAAGACAATAGACCATTCTGCCATACCTCATAATCTTACCTGCCTCTGTCTTTGTGAGGTTTAGGTTTCCTGTTCCTGTCTTGTGTCTTTGCAAGGCCTTACCTTTGATTGACAAGCTTTCCAGCCGCTGTTTTAGTTTTTCTCTCTCCTCCCTCAGGATTACCTTTGCCTGATTTTGATCTCTTTTGCGGTCCCTCCTCAACCCCACCATCTCAGTCTTCCTCCCTACACTAGGCCCTTCCCAGTGCCACTCATTTATCTTCCTTTCCCCACATCCCAGCATCTTTTCTTGAATGGCCCTCACAGATTTCCTCCATGGCTCCTGACTCAGCCTCCCCACTGTCCATTTCCCTCTCTTCTCTCAACAGTGTTGAACATAGGCTGGCCTCAGTCTCAGTGTATAGCTGAGGATGCCTTGGACTTCAGTCCTCCAGCTAGCACCTCCCAAGTGCAGGGATTCCAAGCACTCATTAGCATGTCTAGTTTATACAATGCTAAGGATTGAACCCAGGGCTTTGTGAACTCTGGACGAGCGCTCTCCCGACTAAGCTATATTCACAGCTTTCTCTGCATTTCAGAGTCAGCTTGATAGTTGGGGTTAGCCTTAGATTTACAGTCTTCCTGCCTCAGCTTCACAAGCACTCATAAGATTATGCACCACTCGTGAGGGCTCCTGCAAGCACATGCTGTCCCACACTGCCACTACTGCTACTAATACAATACTAATAACTTCTTCCCTCCTGTCCTCTGAGACTGTCTTGCTTTCTTTCCTCTTGGAGGTCATTTAAGGCAGGGCAGATAGGACAGCATGTCTAATCTCCAGAATAACTGATGTGTAGACCTCAGGATCACTTGTAAAATAGATGAATGCAGTAAGAACCACTCTCGGGCTGGTGAGATGTCTCAGTGGTTAAGAGCGCCGACTGCTCTTCCAAAGGTCCCAAGTTCAGATCCCAGCAACCACATGGTGGCTCACAACCATCCCTCACGAAATTTGATGCCCTCTTCTGGAGTATCTGAGGACAGCTACAGTGTACTTACCTATAATAAATAAATCTTAAAAAAAAAAAAAAAAAAGAACCACTCTGCCTGCTGAGTGACTGCTAAGCCCCTTCTGTCTACCCTAAAACCCCTACCCTGTTCAGTTCTGCTATCCTTCTCTCTCACTCCCCTTAGAAGAAAGCCTAGGCCCCTACACCTAGAACTCGGGGCACAGTTAAGACTCTAGTGTGGGTCTCCATTATCCCTCAACTTTGCACTTGGACTTCAGCATCCTAGAGTCATTGTCCTTGTCTTCCTACTCCAGGCACATCTTGCTGTTTTGCTTCCCTGGGTTTTCGCCAAGTTGCCATCCTCTCCATCAGCACATACCAGACTGGTCCTTTAAGTCCAGCCATCACATGCTCTTGGATTTTCTCCTGCATGTATTTGGCAGCTATGTTCTCAGATGACCACTATGACCCTGAAACAGCACTCACTGCCCTGCCTGGGTGGCATGATTTTGACACTGAAAGCAGAGCAGTGATCTGTCACCCCAGATCCCAACTCGCACAGCACACAATGTGAGTTGGTCGTTAGTGGGTGAGTGCCTGAATGAATAAAAAATGGCCCCAACTGCCTGAGCCTCCTGACCACCAGATGCCATACCCAAGATCCAGCATTTCTGTAAGGGCATTTTGCCTCCAACAAGGGACCTCTGCCTCTTAACTTACCCCAGAGTCCCCGTCTTTATGCTCCATTCTCACTTAAAGCCAATTCATGGCCCTTTTACTGACCTTATAAGTCCTCACTTAAGTCTTGAACCAGTTTGTCTCCAGGCTCTTTGCCCAACCAAACCAGATATTTCACAGTCTGGAAGTGTCTTCCTGTCCCTAGGACCTTGATATGTTAAATTCTCTGCCTCACCTGAGGTCTGACTGGCTAGTACCATTTTTTTGTCATGACAAAATCCTGAGTTAATTATCTCCCCCCCCAAAAAAAAACCAAGTTAATTACCCCTTCTTGGAACACTCTGTAGCATCTCAGACCCCCCAACCTGCAAATTGTACCTTTTTTAAAATACAAGAGTCTCGTCGTTCAGGCTGGCCTCAACTTCAATATACAAATATACAGCCCAGGATGACCTTGAACTCCATTCACCTTCCAAGTGTTGGAATTAGCGGTGTTTACCGCAGTACCTAGTGTATGCGGTGCTGGGAATGGAACCCAGGGCTTGTGTTAGGCAAGCACTCTATAAACTGAGCTACAGCCCCAGAGGGCCTCTACATTTCTAAGTGTCATTTACTGGGTATGTATGTGATTTTGTGATTAATGGTTGTCTCAAGTACAAGATGTGAACTCTCTGAAGATGCCAGGAACCCTATTTTCTTCCCTTCTGTGTGTTCAACGGTGAGTACAATGCCTAGCGGTTATGCGCGCGCACACACATAAAACTTCCAGAAATGAATGAACGGATGCGCCTTGCGTTTATGTCCCCTCCTCTCTAGCACCACCTTCTGTACCATCACCTGGTACACAGTAGGTGCTTAATAAGCCCTTGTTGAAAGATGAAAAAGTGAACTAAATG
Source organism: Mus musculus (assembly GCF_000001635.26). Classification (NCBI taxonomy): domain Eukaryota; kingdom Metazoa; phylum Chordata; class Mammalia; order Rodentia; family Muridae; genus Mus; species Mus musculus. The sequence goes on along the minus strand of NW_004058052.1, from coordinate 414,658 downwards.
TGAGCGCGTCTCTCCCTTGGCCTTTGCCTTCTGCTGGTCTCTTTATACAGAACATGTGTATATATAGTTGTAGATGTAACCCTATATTCATGTGTTATGTGCCCCTCTCCAGGAGTTGGGCTGGGCTGGGCTGGGCTGGGCTGGGAGTCCCTCCCTCCCCTCCCCCCGCCCCGCCTCCACATGCACACAGCAAAACATTTAAAAAGAAAACATCTCAAAACTGCAAAAAACACCACGGGCCCTCCCTCCCTCCCCTGAAATCTTCCCAACACAAAAATAAAACACAGCGCTCCCACGCTGGAACCCCTTTCCCGTCCCGTCCCCCTCCCCAAGGGTCCCTGTTTCGGAGCGTGACGGGGTTCCCCACGCCCCCAGGGGCGGGTAGAGGGTGCGGAGAGGGGCTAGAAGGCCCAGCGGTGTCCAGCGCGCTCGCGGGGATAGACCTGGGGGGCACCCTGATCCGGCGGCCTCGTTGCACGCGCGCCCGCGCACGCGCCCCGGACACGCCCCCCGGCTCCCCCGCGAGGGCGCACGCCCCTACACGGGCGTGGTTTTCCTGTTGAGCGTGTTGGTGTTGGACGCCGCGGCCTCTTTGGACAGGGTCCCGGGCGCGGGCGCTGCAGGAGCGGGCGGCGCGGGCGCGGGCGCGGGTGCAGCGGGCGGTCCGGTGACTGTGACCGTGACGCCGGACGCCGCTTCCTTGGGGAAGGCGTTGTGCAGCGTGAGAAAACCCGCCGAGCTCCCGCGGTCCCGCTCCGAGCCCGCCCCGCCGCCCCCCGCCGCCCCGGCCGCCCCGCCGTAGGCACCCACGCCGGCACCGCTGCCGCCGCCACCGGCGCTCGCCAGCCCCGCAGCCACGCTGCCCTTGGACGGGTCGCGGCTGAGCGTGTACATGGAGATGTCCGTGGAGGCGAAGCCCGGGCCCCCGGGGCCGCCGGGAGACGCATCCCGGGATGGCGACGCCTCGCTGGAGCCTCGGGAGCTGGAGCGGGAGCGGCGGCGGTAGCGGAAGCGGTAACTGGGCAGACGGAGGATGGCCGAGGGGCCGCTCCCGCCACTGCCGCCCGCGCCGCCGCCGGCCTTGAGCAGGTCCGAGCGTGATTGGCAGTGTGCCTCGCGGCTGCGCTCGATGTAGATGTTGACGGCCAGTACTCCGATCACCTCAGCCAGGATGAAGGACAGCCCGCCGAAGTAGAAGGACCAGCCGTACGAGTAGTGGTTTTTCTTCTCCTCGTCCCTCTTGGGGCCAGGCTCGCCGGCGTTGGCCGATATGTACACAATCACCCCGATGATGTTGCTCAAGCCTGGATGGAGACGGTCATGTGGGAGCCTCAAGGCCGCCAGGGCTCCAGCACTACCAACTGTCTTAAAGCCCCAAGACTCTAAGCCAGGTATTCCTCTGGCTAAATTCCACCCGAGGAGTCTAAGCCACGAGACCCACTGGACTAAAAACTACTCGAAGTGTCTAAACCTTGATCCCACTGGGTTAAACTCCAACTCAAGAGTCTTAAGTCCTGCCCACCTGGTCTAAGTCTCACCTGCATTGGGAGTCTAAGTACTCCACTAGTCTAAGAGGCTATCTCTACTGGACTAAATTCCACCAAGGAGTCTTAAATCCTTATCCAGTAATCTAACTCCATCCGTATTTCTGCTGGGCTAAATTCTACTCCAGCAATCAGAGCCCTGCCCCATTGGCCTAAACCCTACCTAGCAGTATAAACCCTGCCTGCTAAACTCTACCCAAGAACTTAAGTCTCACCTTTACTGGACTAAATTCCATTCTAGGAGTCTAAGCCCCGCTGTCATTGGTTTGAAATTCACCCCTACCGAGGTTTAAGTACCACTCCAATGAGCTAACTCTGCATCAGGAATCTAGACCCTGCCTCCAAGAGTCAAAACTCTCCCAGAGAAGTCTAAGGTCTGCTCCTATAGGCAGGCCTACGCCGGTCTTCAGAAATCTAAGCCCCTCCTCCACTGGCCTAAAGTACTTCCCTTGGAGGTCTGGCCTCTGCCTTCTGGGTTAGCTCCATTCCCCAGTTAACATTGGCCCTACTTTTAACTGGCCCAGGCCCCCCTTTCTGCTAAGTTCCATAAGTCTCACCTACATGGATCTAAATTGCACCCGTATGCGGTCAAGGCCTTGACCCCAAGAAGACTCAGATCTTAACCTTCTGAGATTTCTGGCAATGGCTGACAATGGCTCATCTCTATCCTAATCATCTTAATTCTTTTCCGCGGTCTAGCTATCACCCCCAGGTAGTCTGGTTCTGCCCCTTCTGTCTAGCCTCCACTGGCCTAAACTCTGCCCCAGCTCATCTAGGCTCAACGTTGACTGGTCTTAAACCTACCCTTCCTGAGGTAGTCTCAGGCTCGGTTTCCAGCTCCTGGCTGAAGTATAAACCGGTATCTCCCTCTTCTCCTTTTGCTACGAATGATGCAATTCCACTTTAAGTCTCTAGGCTCTGTCCATTGCTGACCTAACTCCCCGCACTACAGAGTCCTTGGCTAGGTATGTAACCTAATTCACTCTGGCTAGCCTCAAGTTCGACCTTCTTAGGTGGCCTTTGTACTCCAGGCCCAACCTCCAGTTTTTTAAACCCCAGGCCCTGTAGGTGTAGGCTAGACTTCCACCCTGCCACATACCTCTCCCAGACCTAAATTCAGCCCCTCCCTGAACAGATCTAGACCACCCCTGTCTACAACATACACCCTGCCATTTAAATGTGTTAAAACTCCCCTCTAGGAGTCTAAGCCCCATCTTCATTAATCTAACCTCCACAGGGGTGAGGGAGTCTAAACCATCCTGTAGAATCTAAGCAAGCTCAGTTTCTATTGGCCTAAACTACATCCTTAGTGTAGAAGGGAGACTTTTCTGCATCCTACCCCAGTTTCCAGCCCCAATCTTACCATTACTGGGTGGGTCTCAGCTCTGCTCCTAGGTGTCTCCTACCCTAGACCGAGTTCTTTGGGTGGGGGAGGGGGTTTTATTTTGAGATTTCCCACAATGCCTAGGCTGTCTTCACTCTGTGTAGTCAAGGCTGATCCTTGAATTCCTGATCCTCCTGGATTACAGGCAGACACCACTGCATCAGGTTTACGCTTCGCTGGGGATGGAACCCAGGGCTTTGTGCACTCTGTCACACTCACAACCCTAGGCCTTAACTCTTGAGGTAACCGACTCTACATTCTGGCCTAGGTCTAGCTTCTTGCATAACCTCTCTCTTTTGAGTTTTCCAGAAAATGACCTTCCTCCTCAAATAGGCAGAGCCTAGTCTTTCCCCCTCAGAGCCTTCAGTTTCCTTTCCCTGGGCCCAGAGCAGTGGCTCTCAGCCTTCCTAATGCTGAGACCCTTTAACACAGTTGTGGTGACCCCCAACCATACAATTATTTTCATTGCTACTTCATAACTGTAATTCTGCTACTTTTATGAATCGTAATGTAAATATCTGATATGCAGGATATCTGATAGGCGACCGCTGAGAAAGAGTCATCCAATGCCCCCCCACAAGGGTATTGTGACCCACAGGTTGAGAGCCTCTAGTTTAGACGGTTTTTAGGTCTAGCCCCGTTTAGGATCTACCCAGATCATTTTCTTCTTCAGTCCCTATCTTCCTAAGGCCGGTTCCATCTCCCTATCCTTAGACTCCCAAGTGTCTCAGATCTCCTGCCCCTCCCCAGACGCCTTTCGTTGAGTCTCTAAAACAGCTAGGGAAACTCCCCTTCTTGCCTCCCACTTTACTCACAGTCTGAGCAGGCTAAAAGACTAAACCTAAATCTACCTTACCCAGGCGGAGGTGGCACAACTTGGCAGGAGTCTAGGAAAGCTCCGGTCCCCAGGGGGCGCTTGGGGCAGGCTAGTTTTGCAGTCACATGCGCCCGCAGACATGCACCGGCGTTCGTGGGTGGGCCCCGCTGCCCCTTCCCTCGCCTCTCACCTGCTGCCACGAACAGGATCCCTGCGCCCAGGATGATGTTCCTTTTGGACTTGTAGACGCGGGAGGCAGCTACGCACACGCCCCCGAGCAGCAGCAGGATGGCGCTCAGGATAGGAAAGATGCTGGAAGCCCGGACTACTCCTAGGGGAAAAGAAAGAAAAGAGAGGGACGAGAGGAAAGCGCGAGGGCGGTCAGGCGGTCCGCTGCGCCCCGGGCCCACCGCGCCTCCTGCCTGCTTCCCTCTCCGCTTAGCTAATTTTAGTTCCCTAATTCTGCCACTCTGGTTCTTTTTTTTTTTTTTTTTTTGTCTCATTTCCCCCTCCCTTTAAAAAAGTTTCTTTCTTTGATTCCCCCCCCCCCCATCTCCCCTCCGTTCTTTCTGCATCTATATCACGTTTCTCGCTCCGACTCCTTTTCTCTGCGCCCTCTCCTGCCTATATCTCCATTTTCATCCGTCTCCTTCCCTGCGTGTTCATCCTCTACCTCCACCCCCGCTCTTTTTTTCTTTATCCCTCTCTCTCTCTCTTCCTTTTCACTCGTTCTTTTCTACTCTTTCCTGAAACCCTCGACAATCAGATTCTGCGGTTTCTGAGCCCGGTTAAAGCAACCAATCATAATTAAGGCTTTGCCACGTTCTCAGGATACCTGCCCAATCACACCACAGACTTCCCCGGGGGAGTAGCAGTCCGGACTGCAGTTTGCCGAACTGCCACAACAGCCAATCTACAACCCTTTACTATACAAAGTGGTCAGGCTATAGACATCTAACCGACCAATCACCACCCTAGGCTCCTCTGGGCCGGGAGATGAGCATCTGGACCTGGATTGGCTAGGAAACTAATCTAGACTTGAGGTTCAAGCTCCGCCCAGTCCCTTCCTTCGCCCCTCCCCTTCCAAGTATCCGCAGCACCCGTCGTCATCCCACCCGGATCCTTGACCCCCCACGTACGGAGCAGGTACTCCGCGCTGTCGTGGTCGTAGTCCGTGTCCTCCGGGAAGTGGTTGATCTTCACGCAGACACCTCTTTTCAACCCTGGAGAGGGGATGGGACGGTGGGAGGGGGGGCCGGCTTCAGAGTTAGGGGAGGGGCGACCCTAAGTGTTCCGAGAAGACCCTCCCCTACTCAAATGCACGCTCCCAGATCCCTATTCTTGCTCCCAGATCCCAATCCTTGTCCTCGCTCTCTCCGGGCTGATTGAAAGGTAGGAATCCGGGGACTGTAGAGATGGCCCAACGGTTAAAAACACTGACTGCTCTTCCAGAGGTCCTGAGTTTAATTCCCAGCAATCACATGGTGACTCACAACCATCTGTAATGGGGTCCAATCCCCTCTTCTGGTGTGTCTGAACACTGTGACAGTGTTAAATAAATAAATAAATAAATAAATAAATAAATCTTAAAGAGAGAGAGGAATCCTAGTCCCCAACTGGTGCTGGGTCTGAACACTGCGACAGTGTCAAATAAATAAATAAATAAATAAATAAATAAATACATCTTAAAGAGAGAGGAATCCTTGTCAAATAAATAAAGATAGATAGATAGATAGATAGATAGATAGATAGATAGATAGATAGATAGATAGATAATAAATCTATCTTAGAGAGAGAGGAATCCTAGTCCCCAACTGGTGTTGGGTCAAACTTTGCACCCCTCAGACCTGTTTCCCACCTCTGTTAAGAATATTTTTGAGAGGGGGGAGGTGCGGGGTGGAAAGAGGAAGCACTAAGCCAGAGGTAGAGGAAGAAGGATGGGAAGTTCAAGGTCACTGGGCCACACAGAGTTTTGAGGTCAGACTAGGATATTTGAGATAGGAGCGAAAATAGAAGAAAAGGGGAGGGGAAACGAAGAAAATACTGCTCAACTTATGTGGCTTCCCATTTCCCTTGCAAGTAAGTCAGTGCTAGCCATTGCCACGTCGAGGCACCCTTGTAGCCTAAGCTTGTTAAGAAGGGTGAAAATGAGTGGAAAAACCAGGGACTCCGAAAACATAGCACTTCCTAAGAACCCACTGATCATCTTGAAGCTTTATCCTTCCTCTCTCTGAACCTGTCTATCTCATCTGTGGGAACAGATTCTGTTTTACTGCTTGTGGTGTATAGCTGGAGGAAAACAAATTGCACAAATACGTTTATTCTCAACTGCAAGCTACCTGCAACCTGTGGGGCTTTGCAGATGTAATAGTTATTCTGCAGAGACAGCTCAAGGGCGCGTGTGTGAGAATACACACACACACACACACACACACACACACACACGTTGAACTAGTTCCTCTTTCTAGGGCTAAGAGTTCCCTGAGCTGCCCATTGTAGTCCGTGCATGCATCAGGTAGACTTTTTGATACTTTATTTTCTGCAAGCTGCCAGTTCCTAAAGGGGGAGGGGCTAAGGTCTAAGTTCTTGTGTCCTGATTATTGCATGGTACAGAGCCTGGTTCCCAGGATGCCTCAAGGAAGGGATGGATGGATGGAATAATGAATGACTATAAAGATAGGAGAAAGAAGTTGGAACAAGTTAGGCAAAGGAACATAGGGGAAGAAATGAGGATAAAGGAAAGAACTGGAAAGAATGAGTCTGAGGCAGTAAGCTGTGAAGACCCACATGTTTAAATGCTTCCTGTGTTGATTATCACACTTGATAAGCAGTGAAAGAGAAACTTAGGGGCTTGAGAGGTGGCTCAGGGGGTAAAACCACTTGCTCTACAAGCATGAGGACCTGAGTTCAAATCCCAGCACCCACTTAAAAATAGCAAAAGCCAGACACTGTCACAGATGACTGTTACCCCCAGTGCTGGGGGGCAAGAGATCAGACACAGGAGGATGCTTGGGATTGGCTGCCTGCCAGTCTAACCAGGTTCAGTGATAGATCCTGTCTTAAGGATGTAAGGCCTGAGAGTGGCTACATCAGGCCATCCTCTCTGCCTTCAGACACAAATGTATATACCACAAACATACAAAAGAAGTAAGGAGATGGTAAGGTGGTTCAGTGGGCAAAGGTGCTTGCCGCCAAGCCTGACAATCTGACTTTAATCTCTGGGATTTACATCATAGATGGAAAGAACATATCCACCCTCATTAACTAGCTAAATAACTGATTAATTAAATCTAATGAAAAATAAGGAGGGGGCTGGGGAGATGGCTCAGCGGTTAAGTGCACTGACTGCTCTTCCAGAGGTCCCGAGTTCAATTCCCAGCAACATGATGGGTTCCTACATGGTGGCTCACAAGCACCCGAAATCAGACGCTCTTGACGCCCTCTTCTGGTGTGTCTGAAGACAGCAACAGTGTACTCATATACATAAAATAAATAAGTAATTCTTTAAAAAAAAAAAAGGAAAAAGAAAAAGAAGGAGATAAGATCATGTGCCAACCAGATGCCTGACGCTGAGGAACCCGCTTCGGAGCAGGAGGGATGGTGCACTGTCTCTCACTTTGGTTCCAGGGGTTCCAATGTCCTTTTGTGGTTTCTGTGGGCACTGGGTATGCACACAGTGCACATACAAATATCGAGGCAGAATATACATACACAGAAAATAAAAATAATTTTTTAAAAATCCCACTGTTTTCTGTTGGGCTATACCATCCTTATTCTGTGACCCTGGTAACATATATACTAACTGCATCTGTCCCTTCACATATTAAAAAAAAATCCAAAAAATCGTGTTGATGTGAAAGTAGGATCCTGACATAGAGATTTAACACACTCTGCCTGGAACATAATTGAATGTTCTGTTATCTGTTATAACCTGTGTTGCTCGGTTTTGGGTTAATTTGGCACAAGCTAGAGTAATTTTGAAAGAGAAAAACCTTAACTGAGAAAAATGCTCCCACCAGATTTGCCTGTGGGAAAGCCTATGTTGTATTTTCTTAACTGGTGATTGGTATGAGAGGGCCTAGATCACTGTTGGTGGTACAAACCCTGGGCTGATGGTTCTGTCTGCTATAAGAAAACAGGCTGAGCAAGCCATGAGGAGCAAGCCATGGCCGTGTTCCTCCATGGTCCCCACTTCATTTTCTGACTCCCAGGTCCTGCCTTGAGTTCCTGACCTGACTTCCTTGGATGATAGACTACAAACTGTAAGATGAAATAAACTTTTTTCTTCCCAAGTTGCTTTTGGCCATAATGTTTTATTACAGCAACGGAAGCCCCAGATAGCACCCATTGGGCAGATGTGGAAAACAAGGCACAGAAAGTCTCAGCAATTCAGCACTGATGGATAAAGAAAGCAGAAGCGGAACTCACAGCAAAGGGTTCAAACACACACTACTGGACTGCCAGTATCCGGGATGTTCATCAGTGCATTTTCAGTATCCCAAACATGGCCTCACCCACAGTAAATGCTTAATACATACTTGTAGTGAGAGCTGGGTATGTAGCCCTGTTGGTAGAGTGTAAACAGGACATGGTGGTGCACCAGGAGATAGAGGCAGGAAATTCAGAAGTTTGCAGCTATCCTTGGTTACATAGCAAGTTAGAGATTGGCCTGGGTTACAAGGCAGGAAAAGGAAGGGGCCATAGAGCTTGTAATGAAAGAATGAACAGACTAAGATACAAATAAAAAGATTTTGGGGGGCCAGCAGGTGGGCTTGGTGGATAAAGGAGCTTGCTACCAAGCCTGAGGATCCGAGTTCCATCCCTAAGCCCCATCTGGTAAAAGGAGACATCCTGCTCCCCAGAGTTATCCTCTGACCTCCAGATGTTCACTATGGTGCACATTCTCAGTAGTGATCCTGTGCATGCGTCATACACACACACACACACACACACACACACACACACAATCAATCAATGTGATGCAAATTTGCTTAAAAGATGTTAGGGACTGGAAATACGCCTCAGTAGTTTAAAACGTGTCATATTTTGCAGAGGACCGGAGTTCTGTCACCCAGAACCCACATTAGTAGCTCATGACCACCTCTAACTCCAACTCCAGGGGAACCTGAGGCCCTCTTCTGGTCATCATGAGCTCTGCATGCACATGCACATTAACACACACACACACACCTAAAACTTAAAAACGTGTATTCAGTGTCACCAGCCGTTTTGTTTTGGTGAAAAAGGATCTCACTGTGTAGCCAAGGCTGGCCTCAATCTCATCATCCTCTCTCCTCAGCCCCCTGGTTGCTGAGATGGTAAGTGTCCAGCACCCACACTCTGCCAACTATGCCACCTTGCATCCATTGAGATGACAAAGGGCAGAAAAGAAGGTAACACGTGTTGGCAAAATGTGGAGAAACTGGAGTTCGTGTCCACCAGTGGTAGGAATAAAGTGTAGTGTGGCTACTGTGGGACACGGTATGGTTTGTAGAGTCCTCAAAAAGTTAAAGATAGGGGGAATTGGAGAGATGGCTCTGTGGTTAAGAGCACTCAGTACTCTTGCAAGTGACCTGAGTTCAGTTCCTGGCACCCACATAGCAGTTCATAACCATGCCTAACTCCAGTTCCAGTAGCTCTGATGCCCTCTTTGGACCGCCAATTCATGGTAGCCAAAAAGTAGGAACAGCAAACACTGTGCTTGTAATCCAAGCACCTAGAAAGCAGGATGCAGGAGGACCAAAAGTTCAAGGCCATCCTAGGCTCTATAGTGAGTTAAAGGCCAGTCACAGCTAGGCACTACCCTGTTAAAAGGTGACAATGATCCAATCCTCTCTTAAAATGAATTAACTAGACAAACCAAATGTAATGTGCATGTGCAATGGCGTATTATTCAACCGTTAAAGAGGAATTATGCTGGTGATGTTGCTCAGTGCATAGAGAGTTGGCCTACTGCACCAGAGGACTTGGGTTTGATTCCCCAGAACTTCCTAAACCAGGCTGATAGCAAATAAGCCTGTCTTCCCAGCCGGGGCATCAAGAGTTCAAGGTCATCTCAGGCAGCTCCTGGATCCTCCAGGTTACATAATATCGTTTTCAAAACAACTCCAAAGTGGGCATGGTGGTACACACCTTTAATCACACGTAGTACTGGGGGAGAAGGGCAGAGGCAGAAGGAGCTCTATAAATTTGGGGACCTGTCCGACCTACATATGAGTTCCAGGACAGCCAGGGGTACATAGAATGACCACGTCTCAAAAAATAAAACAAAGGAAAAACCTCAAACAAGCAAGATAAATAAATAGATAGATAGATAGATAGATAGATAGATAAATTACAAGACAAGAGGAAACTTCCAGAACAAAATAGAATGTATAAAATGTATAAAACCACCATTGTTGTGTATCCTTAGTATATACTAATAAAAGACTTTTAAAAAGAGAATTATGAAACTCGCCATAACATGCTTGAACTTTAAGGTCATGATGCTAAGTGAAATAAAGCCACACAGACAAAAACTGTATCATTTGGCTGCCAAGATGGCTCAGCCTGTAAGGGTGATTGCCCCCAAGCCTTAAGGTCTGAGTTCAATCCCTGAGACCCACATGGTAGAAAGAGAAAAAAGGGCTGGAGAGGTGGCTCAGCGGGTAAGAGCACTGACTGCTCTTCCGAAGGTCCTGAGTTCAATTCCCAGCAACCACATGGTGGCTCACAACCACCCGTGATGAAATCTGATGCCCTCTTCTGGTGCATCTGAAGACAGCTATGGTGTACTTACATATAATAATAAATAAATAAATCTAAATTAAAAAAAAAAAAAAAAAGAAAGAGAAAAAAAACCTCAAGAAACTTGTCTCCCCCCTCATGCCCATGCCTTGATCTAGACATACCCACCCAGCCGCTGCATAGATACACATGCATATACAGGAACACGAAAGTAAAAATGTAATAAAAATAAAATAAAAATTTATTGGAGGAACCTGGGGGAACCGAAGTCACAAATACAGGAAGTAGAACATTGGTGACCAAGGTGAGGGGAGAGGGAATGGGGAAAGGTTTGATGGTTTTTGTGAGGGTCAGAGGCATTCTGGAGACCAGTTTATAGGACAACATGAACGCAGACAGTGTAACTGAGCTGCGTGCTTAACAATGAGAAAGGTGGTAGTAGGGATAAAGCTTAGTGGGTAGAGTGCCAGCCCAGCATGAGACCAAAGGACCCGGACAGATCCCCAGGGTGGGGGCACACAGGCCAGTAATCAGGACGGCTAAGCATTGAAGGTCATTCATAGCCTCAACCTGCTCCTTGCCCACCTGTCTCAAAACAAAGAACCACCATAATAGAAATCTAGATCACTGCTCTCTCTCTGAATAAAGATGGGGAAGGCAGATGCTGGGTAAATCTGACAGCCGCTGTTCGATCCCCAGAACTCATGTAAGAAGCCAGGTGTAGTGGTGCACATTTGTAATCCTTGTGCTATAAAGAGATAGGAGATGGAAATAGCAAACCTGCCCCGAAGTTCACTGGCCAACTAACCTAGGCTATGCACTATGGCAGAAACAAGAAAGAGCATACATCAAAGTGAGAAAGAACCAATTTCTGAAAGTTGTTCTCTGTCCTCCGAACATACGTCATGGTATGCCTCCAGTATGTGAACAAGCAAGAACAAACACACACACACACATGCACACACACACACACACACGTAAAAAAAAAATTTTTTTTTTCAAGACAGGGTCTCATTATGTAGTATTGAGTTTCCTGGAACTCACTGTGTAGACAAGGCTGCTCTTGAACTCACAGAGCTCCACCTGCCTCTGCCTCCCGAGTGTTGGGATTAAAGATATGTACCACTACATCCCTAATAAATACTTTTTAAATTAGTAAGATGATAAATTTATAACATGTATATTTTGTCACAATTTAGAAAGAAGGAAAAAAGAAAAAATCTTCTAAATATAAATTTTCATTCTCTCTCTCTCTCTCTCTCTCTCTCTCTGTGTGTGTGTGTGTGTGTGTGTGTGTGTGTGTGTGTGTGTGTGTGAAGACAAGAGGTCAGCTTTGGCTGTCTTCCCCAGTCATTCTCCATCTTTTTCTTTGAGACAGGGCCTTCAACTGAACCTTAACTCATGACTTCAGCTGTCTGGTCAACAAACCCCTGGACCTTCTATCTCTATCTTTCCAGCTTTGGGTTATAGTGCTATGCCCTTGAGTGCCAGGGATTTGAACTCAGGTCCTAATGTTTGTGGGGCAAGCACTTAAACAGTTGAGCCAACTCCCTAAACGTAAATTCTATCTATCAGCATACTCACAGTGGCGCCATGAGTTAAGATAATGGTCTCAGGCTCCCACCTCACAGTGGTTAAGAGTCACATAAGAGCCGGGCGTGGTGGCGCACACCTTTAATTCCAGCACTCGGGAGGCAGAGGCAGGCGGGTTTCTGAGTTCGAGGCCAGCCTGGTCTACAAAGTGAGCTCCAGGACAGCCAGGGCTACACAGAGAAACCCTGTCTCGAAAAAACAAAAACAAAAACAAAAACAAGAGTCACATAAGACCGATCACTAAAACACACTAAAGACTTGGCACATAGTTTAGTTGGCAGAGGGCTCAGCTAACTTGGATAAAGCCCTGGGTACCATCCCCAGCACTGCATAAACTGGTTATATTAAGCCACACCAACACTCAGGACATACAGAAGAAGCATTAGGCGTTCAGTCCATCCTCAGCTACGCATCAAGTTCAAGGCCAGCCTGGGATACTGTGATGATACTAATTATCAATTTGTCACACAACACCCAAGTCTCTGGGCATACCTGTGAAGGATTGTCTAGATTAAGATTAGCCTTCAAGAATATCTGTGAAGAGGTTTTTAATTAAATTAATTGATGTGAGAAGACCTATCTAATTGTGGGTAGGACCACCACCATCTCTTGCTCAGAGAGCAGGAGATCCTGGACTATATAAAGTGGAGAAGGTAGGACATCGAGATGGCCCAGCAGGTTAAAAGGTACCTTCTATGAAGCCTGATGACTTGGTTTTTACAGCAGGAATCCATTTGTGGTGGAAGAAGAAAGTTGATTTATCCTCTGACTGCAGCACATGCTCCACAGTGTAAATTCCCTTCCACCCAAATCAGACAGACAGACAGACAGACAGACAGACAGACAGACAGATGCGATTAAAGTAGAGAGAACATGTTGAGCGTTAGCACGCAATCATTAATCCATTGCTCTCTGCTTCTGACCATGGTTGTGATGTGAATAGCTGCTTCAAGTTCTTGCTGCCTTGACTCCCCCACAATGATGGACTGTAGCCTGGAATTGTAAGGCAAATCAGCAAACCTTGCTCCCCGTTAAGTTGACTTTGTTGAGTATTTTGTCACAGCAAATGGGAAGCAAACCTAACAGAAAGGGGGTTGTGGAAGAGTGAGCAAGATGGTTTGCCATAAAGACACCACCAAGCCTAATGACGGGAGTTTGATAATCAGGTCTCACATGGTAGAAGGAGGGAACTGGCTCCTATAACAAGTTACCCTGACACTTACACTCAAGTAAACACACACACATGGATAGATAGATAGATAGATAGATAGATAGATAGATAGATAGATAGATTAGATGGATGAATGAATAGAATAAGATAAAAATAAAGAATCTAACACGTGCCTGGCAGTGGTGGTGCATGCCTTTAATCCCAGCACTTGGGAGGCAGAGGCAGGTGGATTTCTGAGTTCGAGGCCAGCCTGGTCTACAGAGTGAGTTCCAGGACAGCCAGAGCTACACAGAGAAACCCTGTCTTGAAAAACAAAAACAAAACAAACAAATGAATCTAACACGTTATCAGTAACAATACCCTCTTGGCTAATTATGTCCCCATCACTGCTGACAGTTTGACAGGGTCATTAGATGATTTACATTACTCAATACTTTACACAACCCTATAACGGATACGCTAAGAGGATCCCTGCTTTATAAACAAGGAAACTGAGGCAAGGATCGCTGAAGAAGCTGCCCCTCCTCACACAGATGCTGTATCCTATGGAGGAGGCTTAACCACTGCCAGGTTCGGGGGAGTCACAGAGCTTGGGCTCTAAGCCAACTTCTCTAGACTCCTATCCCAGTCCTGCCGAGCAGGGCAGCTCTTAGGAAACAGAATGTCCCCCTGACGCCCAGTTTCAGTCTCCTCACTGAGAAATGAAGATGATATTGTGGCTTTAGAGGGTTCTGTTGAGGTTCCGATGAACTGAAAAGCAAATCCTGTGACGGTCACAGCAGGCACCAGCTTCTAAGATCTGAGATCTGAGCCCACCAGGCTAGAAACTTTTACTTTTTTTTTTTTTTTTTTTTTTTTTTGAAACAGGGTTTCTCTGTAGAGCCCTGGCTGTCCTGGAGCTCACTCTGTAGACCAGGCTGGCCTCGAACTCAGAAATCCGCCTGCCTCTGCCTCCCAAGTGCTGGGATAAAAGGCGTGCGCCACCAGTGGCAAAACTTTCACTTTTTTTTTTTTTAAGATTTATTTATTTATTATATGTAAGTACACTGTAGCTGTCTTCAGACACTCCAGAAGAGGGAGTCAGATCTCATTATGGATGGTTGTAAGCCACCATGTGGTTGCTAGGATTTGAACTCAGGACCTTTGGAAGAGCAGTCGGATGCTCTTATCTGCTGAGCCATCTCACCAGCCCCCAAACTTTTACTTTTTAAAGATTATATTTCTTCTTCTTCTTCCTCTTCCTCCCTCTCCTTTTTTTTTTTTTTTTTTTTTGAGACAGGATCTCTCTATGTAGCCCTGGCTGTCTTGAAACTCACTATGTAAACCAGAGAGATCTGCCTGTCTATGTTTCCCGAGTTCTGGGACTAAAAGTATGTACCACCACACCCAGCTCAGGTTCCTTTTATTTTTTACTGGGAATTGGTGGGAATGGAGTACTGGTGCTCCTGAAGGCCAGAAGAGGGTATCAGATCCCTTTTGCACTGGAGTTAGTTAGTGGTGAGCCACCTGACATGTATCCTGGGAACTGAACTCTCGTCTCCTGAAGAGTAGCAAGTATTCCTAACTGCTGAACCATCCTTCCAACCCCGGCCTACATAGGGGCTTTTTATGTCCAGAGATGGTAGTGAAATGTCCCTGAGTCTTTACAACCCGCCCAACCCCCATGCCCTGGACCTGACTAACATACAGCACACAGCTGTGGACAGGACACATGAAAAACAGGTCCAGTACGGTGCATTCTTCACACGCCTCACATTGTGGGTGTCCCAGCCTGAGTCACTTTTCTTTCTCAGGCCTCCAGCTTCCTGTTCTGACAAACAGGAGCCATAATAATGCCTTCCCGGTGGCACAATTGCAAGGACTCAATGAGATAATAAGGCAGGCAAAGTGCTGAACACAGGGGTTTGCAAAGTCAGCGGCAATAAATGGGACTGTAGGTCCAGACTGTTGGGTCCCCAGAGAGTTGCTGGGAGCATAGCTGAGAGTTCTCAGGGAAGCTGGAACACAGCTGTCCGGCGTGGGCACCACCCCCTTCCATCCCCAATGCAGCCATAGGCATGGGCTATGAGGAGGAAAGACAGTGGACTTCCTAAGAGGACGTGAAGACGCTAAAAGGGAGAGGGTAATGGTTCACATTGCTTCTATGCGGTCTTTGGGTCACACTCGCTTAAATATTAAGCTCACCTCATTTTGGTTTTTAGGGCTGGGAATGGAGCCCACGTATAATATCAGAGTGCCTCACCCTACTACCAAGTTCCACCCCTAGGTTCTCACTGGAAGATCCCAGGGAGACATCTTACCATTGAACCACTGAAACATTACACCAGAACCCTCACTTCTAGGCAAGTGCTCTACCACTGAGCCACCTGACCAAGCCCTTATTGGTGGAGTCTACATAGGTGGTTTACTACTAAACCATGCCCCTAAGCCCTCACAGGGTAAGAGTGGGGCATTTGGCAGGTGCTGTATACTAAGCCACACTCCCAGCCCCTCTATGGGGGATTCTAGGCAAGTGCTCTACCAGTGCACACCCACGACCCTGTCTTTTGTTTGTTTTAGTGTAGGTATTAGGAAAAATTAATTATATATACAATTCATATTTCTGTTGGAAAGAAGCTGAGTGCTAAGGGAGGAAGGATTCTGAATTTAATCCCATGAAATCCCAGTAAGAAGAAAAGAGAAATATGTAAACAACAGTACCAGGATGTACAGTGCCAGCCAGCCTACTAAGTGTTTTACTCATATCTATGCAGACTTCCCCTTAATCTTATGAATAAGGCATTACTATGATCCTCCTTCTGCAATAATGAAAATGAAACTGGGAGTGTTAACATGTACATACAGCCCAAGGTCACACTGTTCTAGGTGGCAGACAAAAGGCAAGCCCCTTCAGTCTTACTTTAGGGTTTATATCTCAATGGCAAAACTCTATCCCATTTCAGATACCACAAAGGAAGCTAGAGAGTGAGTCTCAGAAATCCAAGACCCACCTTCCACACACTTGAATGCCCAGTGGGCTGGAAGCTGGCGTTTTCCTTGTCTTGTTCCAGACCTAAATTTCAATCCAGATGCTACAGTGTGACTCGGGGCAAGACACTGTGCTTCTCTGAACCTTTGCTTTCTCTTGGGGGCGGTAACAGTAGCTCTTTAGCAGGGTTATCTGAGCAACACATGAATGATAGCTACGGTAACAGTCAAGGCAGCGTTCACCAGCTAGCCTTGACACATTAACCTCCTTTGACTTACAGCAAACAGACTTACCTAGCTTTAACTAAACATCTAATCCTTTCTCAACTCTCCTGTAATTCATTTCTCTAGCTCCCCCATACTCTAACCCTTTGTGATGGCCGGTTTAATTTTGCTAACTGGACACAATCTAGAGTCACCGGAGAAGAGAGTGTCAAAGAGGGACCTTTTGACACAGATCTTTTATTATATCTACTTGGGAGACTGAGGCAGAAGGACTGCAAGTTCAAGGCCAGCCTGGGGGGAAACTTAGTGAGACTCTATCTCAAAAAAAAAAAAAAAAAAAAAGCCAAGGTTACCACTCAGGGATAGAACACCTTCCTATCATGAATGTGGCTCTGGGTTCAGTCTATTGGGGCATGGGGATAAGCCAGGTGTGGTAGCTCTTGTCTGTGGTTTCAGGCCTAAGGTTTCCTGAGGCAGGATTGTTGTGAGTTCAAGGCTAGCTTGAGCTGCATCCCCAGCCATGTCTTAAAAACAGAAACAATAAGCCTTGTGCTGGAATTCATGTTGTAATTCCAGCATTTAAGAGACTGAGAGGCAAGAGGATCTTGTCTGGACCAATGAGATGGCTCATTGGGCTAAGGTGCTTACTGCTAAATCTGATGACCTGAGTCAGACTGTGGAAGTCATGCGGTAGGAAGAGAAAAAAAAATAACTGCCATGAGTTACCTGCTGACCATATGTAGCCATGGCATGCATGTGTGTGTGACATGCACACACACACACACACACACACACACACACACACATTTAACAAACAAGTAAACAAGACAAAGATAAAAGAATCTACATAGATTTCCTACTTAAAAAAAAAAAACAAAAAACAAAGTTGCCAGGCATGGTGGCGCACACCTTTAATCCCAGCACTCGGGAGGCAGAGGCAGGCAGATTTCTGAGTTCGAGGCCAGCCTGGTCTACAGAGTGAGTTCCAGGACAGCCAGGGTTATACAGAGAAACCCTGTCTTGAAAACAAAAAAAACAAAAAACCAACAACAACAAAAAATCAACAACAAACTTAAGGGCTGGCGAGATGGCACTGACTGCTCTTTCAGAGGTCCTGAGTTCAAATCCCAGCAACCACATGGTGGCTCACAACCATCTGTAATCGGATCTGCTGCCCTCTTCTGGTGCATGATACAGCGTACTTATTTCTAATAATAAACAAATCTGTGGGTCAGAGTAAGCAGAGCGGAGTTAACCAGAGAGAGCGGGGCCGACCGGAGTGAGCAGAGGTCCTAAAAAATTCCATTCCCAACAACCACATAAAGGCTCATAACCATCTGTACAGCTACAGTGTACTCACGTACATAAAATAAATAAATAAATCTTTAGAAAAAGAAATCAGTTATAAAAAAAACTAAAAAAGTTAAAAGCCAGCCTTGGCTACCTAGCAAATTAGAAGTCAGCATAGGCTACTTGACACCATATCTCAAAAACCCAAACCACACAGAAAGGAGAGACAGGGATGGAGGAGAGGAAGAAAGAAAAAAGAGAGAGAAGGGGGAAGTAGGGAGAGGGGGAAGAGAAAAGCAGAGGGCAGGAGTCAAACCCTGGCGGCCCATGAATGCTGCTCAGCTGGGCAGCAGCCACACGCACGTGTAGTATGGCTGTTTCACTAGCAGTGGCAACACTGCCTCCGTGCTGCATGAAGCCTGAAGTAATTACCACGCTGCATGCTTGAAGCCCTTCAGTCCGCCACCTCCCCCTGTCACGGGTATTATTTCTTACCAAGCACTCTAAATCAGACATGCTCACAATGGAGCCTGTGCTACCTCTCCTTAATAGTGAGCTAACTAAGAGAAAATAAAGGAATTTAAATAAAAACTGCTTGCTCTTTCATCTCAAGAGCAGATCCCCCACTGCCAAGTGCTCTGGCCAGCACTTCTTCAATTCTTCATCAGTGCCTGGGGTTCTCACCTGAGGGGATATTTAATCTCCCCCCCCCCCCCCCCCGAGAATGTAAATAATGTATGGAGACAATTTACGATCTTGGTTGTCACAACTGTTGGGGGTGGGCGGGACTAGACAGAGAATAGAGGAGCAGATCAACGTCCTACGATGTACAGCTCAGCCCCCGCCACACAGAATTCTCAGTCCCAAAATGTCACCAGGGCGGAGGTTCAGAAGCCCCACCTCCGAGACACCCCTCACCCTGCTCTCCCTCTCAGATGCCATAATTGCTCCATCAGCAGTGCCTTCCCACGGGGAACTTTGGAATATACTATGCATTCAAACCACTGGCTCCCACATTCTCCCTTTCCACCCTCCCCGTAGCCATTTCTGAGCACAGCAGCAGGAGCCATCCTGGTAGAACTTAAGCTAGCTCACAGGGCTTCTCTGCTCCGGAACCTTCAGGGACTCCCATCTCCAAGCAAAAGCTGAATCTTCTATGCCATATATGTGAACCTGTGGGATCAAGTGTCTATTATCTCCTTGACCATACATCTCTCCCCTCTCATTGTGTCCCAGCCACACTGGTCTCCCACTGTTGGCCAAACACAGATTCACGCTACCTCAGGACCTTTGCAAGGACTATATCCACAGCCCAACACCCTGTGTCTTCAACCTCACTTCTTTCTGGTCACCAACCAAAGTCAACTGCCACGTGGAATTCCTCCCTCCACTTGTCTTTCTTTCTTTCATTTTTGGTTTTCGAGACAGGGCTTCTCTGTGTAGCCCTGGCTGTCCTGGAACTCACTCTATAGACCAGGCTGGCCTTGAACTCAGAGATCCACCTGCCTCTGCTGGGATTAAGGCATCTTCCACCACCATCTGGCTCCTCCCAGACTTCTTGTTATGGATGGTTGTGAGCCACCATGTGATTGCTGGGATTTGAACTCAGGACCTTCAGAAGAGCAGTCAGTGCTCTTAACCACTGAGCCATCTCTCCAGCCCCTCCTCCCAGACTTCTTGATTGACTCACATGCACAGGCCTGATGCTTCCCTCTCTCCATTTCTGCTTTTTCCCTATTTGTTTATCTCCATTACTCTTTTCCCCCTCCTTCCAGAGCAGAAGATACTTAAAGTCAGAGATCTGCATGTTTTACCCCTTGTTGCTCTTGAATCAGCCATGAGAACCTAGGGGCCACAGCGATGGCTCAGTGAGTAGAGGTTCTTGCTTCCAAGCCTGAGAACCTGATTCAGGTCCACGAACTTACATGGTGGAAAGAGCGAAATGACACCCACAAGTTCTCCTCAGGCCTCTACGCTCACACTGAGCTAGACACACACTCAGCCCCTACTGACACACGCATAAAGTTAAAAGCTTCAGAACCTTGCTACGCAGTTTAAAGCCAATAAAAACTGATGGGTACTTGAGCATCCGGATAAATGAGTGAGTGGATACATAAATGGAGGGTCCAAGTGCAAACTCTCGTATTTGGCTCTGTACCCTGTGCCTGGCCAGGCCAGAGTATGCACGTGAGTGACACAGCCTCCAGGGATACGGTGGGGAGTGACAGAGAAGAGGGGCAGGGGATGACAGTGAGCACTGGTGACTATGATATCTGAGTGACTCCATAATCAGATCCAGGAAAGTTCACACTACTCAGTCAGGGGCAGTAGGGGTCAGTTCAGAACTCCCGGGCCTTTAGGGTCAGATCTTCCATGATGGCTGGCCAGGAGCCAGCAGTCAGACCTTCAGGAAGCGGTCTCCCCGGCTTTGATACATTGACGACTGACTTTGGTTTTCTGTAATGAAACACTCCACAAACTTATCTTCAAAGCCCTCCCATTCCTCAAGTTTGGTGACTGGTTTGTCAGGACAGAGGAGTCAGAGGCAATGGAAATGAAGACGAATGAAAAAGCAAAGCTGGGGAATAAAAAAACTTAAGCCTATTGGTGCTATGGGGGATATTTCGAGGTCCCTGGTCCACTATTTAAAGCCACTGATAAGGGCGCCAAGGCTCAGAGAGGATGGGTGGTGGTCACACAGTGGGGCTCCCAGAGTCTTGCTTCCCAGCCCAACACCTCTAAATGCATGGTGGCACACCTGAGATGTGCATGAAAGAATTACTGACATGGAAAGCAGGCTAGAGAAGGGGCTGAAGAGGAAGACAGCAGGGGTCTTGGGGAATGAGGGGACTAGCAAGGAGAGGGGTTTGAGCCAGGAAGCATCACAAAGAAAAGAAACCGGTTGGAGGGGGAGCATTGGAGGGGGAGCAGAAACAAGAAAGGAAATGTCCCTGGAGCCTGCTAAGAGAGGCTGGGGAGATGCCATTGGAAATGGGAACAAGGAAGACCAGGCTGTGAGCTTGGGAGAGATCCTGATGGGAGAGAAGCCGAAGGTTGCAGATGAGAAGAAAAGTCCTACAAGAAGAGGAGCTACCGAGGGAGACCCGAGGAGGTCATAAGGCATAGCTTTGTTTCAATTCTGGGAGCCCACAGAGCCAAACAGGAGAGGGAAGACATGGGGAAGGAGCAAGACAAGCATGTGAGATGGCTCGTGGGTGAAGGTCACACATGTGGCCAAATGTGACAACCTGAGTTTCCATCCCAGGGACCCACATGGTTGAAGAAGATTATCAACTCCTGCGAGTTGCCGTCTGCCTTCCATTTGCATACTGGAACGAGCACACACTAAATAAATAAATACTATGAATTAAAAAAAACACACACACTTTTTAAGGGGGTTGGAGAGATGGCTCAGTACTGAAGAACACTCCCTGCTCTTCCACAGGACCAGAGTCCAGTTCCCAGCACCATATCAGGCAGCTAACAACACTTTATTACTACCTCCATGTGTGTCAGAGGCCCTGTTCAGGCTTCCACGGGTACTTGAATACATGCAAGTGTGCAAAGCAGAGACCCATACAGATACACATATGGTAATTCCACCTGGCACACAACCATCTGTAACTCCAGTTCCAGAGGCTCTTCTGACCTCAAAGGGCACCAGGCACGCATGCAGTGCACAGTTGACCACGCTGACAAAACATTCACACGCATCATCAAGTCCAGTATAAAATAAAAATAAAACGAGAATCCCAGAAGAGGGATTGGACAGAGGGATGGAGGGGTGCATGGAATCACACGCCTCCAGCAGTAAAGCACACCCCTCAAGACCTTGGGATGAGACTCAGAACACTAGAAGTCGATTTGCTGGAGGCACAGGCTTCAGCGGAGGTGGCCAGCCAGGGCCTTCCTGCACCCTACCTTCCAGGCAGCATATCCGCC
Organism: Mus musculus; assembly: GCF_000001635.26. NCBI lineage: Eukaryota > Metazoa > Chordata > Mammalia > Rodentia > Muridae > Mus > Mus musculus. The sequence continues at coordinate 392,999 of NW_004058052.1, read as the reverse complement.
AGAGGCCTGAATGTGTGAGGCCCCCAGGGTCCTTCTTCTCGGAGGAGCCACTGCCCCCACGATGGGGTGGTCCGTCATCACCTGCTGTGAGGTTGGTGGTGTTGCAGATGAGAGCTCTTGTGTAGAGCCAGTAGTCAGTGCTGATGGCGATGGTCATGAGGCCAAAAGCCGCGAAGGCGCCGATGGTGGTCAGTAGTACCTGAACGCCCTTTTCACACCACAAACCCCTCTCTTCATTCCAGCGTTTCAATGACTCCAGTTTCACCACTGGCAACCGGGGGGCCGTGGGCCACCACCGGGGCAGCGGAGGCGGGGCCGTGCCGGCGGCTGGGGGGATCACAGCACAGGCAGAAGCTGGGGGGCCTCAAGGGGCCAGAGGGGGCCGGGGGCAGCGAGCAGGTGGCTGCAGAGGCGAAGGTCAGAGTGAAGCCATAGTCTCCAGCTGGTGGAGGCAAAAGAGAGAGGGAGTTAGTTCTCTGAGATGGCATTTTTTTTTTACCCAAAACTGCTTGCCTGCTAAATTCTACTGAGAGATTATCCCTCACTAGCCATATACTAAGAGGTCATAATCCAGTCCCCTGAGTTCCTCTTCTGTGATCACCTCTGTCCTCTTGTGAAGCCAGCCCTCAATTCCAACCCTACTGCTATCTCCTCCTAAGGATGCCCCTGCCTCTGTTCACTCCTCAGAGCCCCCTGCTCCCCACTACCAACTCTCTCACATATCGTACTCCACACACATACTCCTGCACCTTGTAGGTTCACTGCTCAAGAAAAGCCGATTCATACGTCTCCAACTGTGCCTCTCTAGTATCTCTCCAACTTAGGAGCAGCAACTGTCAGAGACTAAGTCAGGGGATGTAGTTGGTAGGTGTTGGCCTAGCAAAGCCCTGGGTTTGATCCCAGCCACAGTATAAATGGGGCATGGTGGTGTATGCCTGTAATGTCAGCACTCAGTAGGTAGAGGCAGAAGGATCAGTTCAAGGGCGTCCTTGGCTACATAATAAGTTGGAGGCAAGTCTGGGCCACTTGACAGCCCATGTAAAGGAAAAAGAAAATGCTCACAAAGTCCTTTTCTTTTCTTTCTCCTTCTTAGCAGGATGCCAATCTCCCCAAAAGTTTCTGTGACACCTGCATTTCTTCTTATAATTTTCTCTACTTAGGAAACATAAATCCCTCACTGTCCCCTTAACTTAAAAAAAAAAAACCTTTCCAAGTGACCATCACTATTCACAGGAGTTCAATGTCTGCTCACTGGTCCTAACACTTCCACAGTTTTGTCCTAATAGGCCTCTCTTCCTCTCGTAGCCTCCGTGCCTTAGGAACTAGCCTTGCACCTCGGACACATCTCTGAAGTGCCAGAGGATTCAATAAAAATTCTGATGCCTGGACTCCTACCTGAGAAATCCCAATTTAATGGATCTGAGAAATAGTCAGAGCACCTAGGGTTTTTAGAAAGCACCCTGGACTATTTCCAAGTCCCCTAAGTTTAAGAGACTATACCCCCCACCTGCACCATTTGGACTCTCGGTCCCTCCTGTACTGTCATCCATCTCCCTTCCAACCCCAGCAGCCGACTGTGGTTTCAACTCAAAGAAAACTCTGTACTCTGTCTTGCTTCGAAGCATTTGGAACCTGGCCTCCCTTCTCCCTACAACTTACACAAACTCATCTTTTCCACTGCTTTCTTCTCCATTAAGAAAAATTTGCTCTGTGAGCACCACAGCTTCCCCACTCACAGCGATTACGCCCTCCAGACCCCAATTTCCTTCCATTCAGAAATGTCCTAATATCTAACCCGTCCAAAAATGTAATCGCCGTCTCCTGTTCTGCCCAGCATGCCCTGGCTCTTGCCCTCCACAGAGACACCTCACCACAGCTTCAGTAATTTCCCAGTTCTAGATGCTCTCAGGTGACTCTGCCGCTATACTCTCTTCAACATATTAGAACCTGCCCTCCCAACTTTTGTTTTTAAAAACATCGTAGAAAATCCCCTTCCTTTTGCCCACTTCTTCCACCCACCACAGCTTCTAGCACCTCTTTCATGTAGGAAAATCCCCTCTGCAGGCCCCATAGACTTCTCTGGAACAACCCCAGCCCTTCCCCATAACAATTTCACCTGTGCAGAAACTTAGCCCCCACCATCTCAAAAAAAAAAAAAAAAAAGGCGGGGGGGAGAAAGGGAGAAAGCTACAAACTACAACTCTCGGGATAACTCATTGCTGTGCATTCATTTCTGTCTTCTATACAATCCCACCATAGTGCCTCTTCCTCTCTGTTTCCTTTACCTGTTCTAACCTCTTCCCTTGACTTCTTTCCAATCCCCCTGTAGGAAAGTCTGGAAGCTCTGAGGATGAGAGGCAGCAACCAGAAACCCTGGGTCCTGGTACAGGGTGACCTTGGCCTCCCAGTTTCCTCTCCCTGGCTCCACCGCCCCCACCAGCTGGCCCTGGACTGGGTCTGCTCCCAGGAGGGGATGTAGAGAAAGGTTGTCTATGGGGGGGGTGTCTCCATGGCAACGGGGCCTAGTGCCCCACACGTGTGCTCCTGCCTTCTCTCTCTCATTCTCTCTCTCTCATTTTCTCTCTCTCATTCTCTCTCTCTCTCTCTCTCTCTCTGCCCCCCCCCCTTTCTGGGCTCATTCCAGCTGTCCATTTTCCAGGCTGGCCCCTGACCCGGACTGAGTTTCTCTCTTGCCTCTGGACATGCCTTTGCCCCTCACCAGTACCACAGCAGCTACCTCCACTATCTTAACAAATTGTTTCTTCCACAGACGTGAGCTCTGGTCCTGAGATGTACCTCTTTCCCATGCCTAGTGGGCCCTACAACCTGGAATTGAAGGAAAAGGGACCAGGAGGGACTTTCTTCATCAATAAAGATTTTTAAGAGCTTTTTGTTTTTGTCAATTTGAGAGGCAATCTGTTTTGCTTTGGAGACTCTTCATTGAGTCCATCTGCAAAGGAGAAAGGAATAGGGGACCCCCCCCCAGTTCTAAAGCTTCTGGATAGAAGAAGGGATCACAGTCCTTCATCTGAGAGACCAGCTTTTCTCAGAATCAGGGGGATCCACAGAACCTTAATTCTACACCCACCCACCTCCGATTAATAAAAAGATCTCTCACCTCAGTTGACGATAGGTCAACTCTCCGATGCACTGGGGAGGGACGTCCAGCCCCTGTTGCCAGCACCCCCCCAAAAAACACCTCTGGGCTCCCAATTCTTGCTGCTTCCCCCTCCCCCAACAGCAAGGGACCCAGGCGTCCGACCTGGTTGAGACGGGATGGAGATGAGGAGGCGTATGAAGAATGGGGGTGTAGAGTGAGGGGGAGGGGAGCCGGGGGTAGCTCGGAGCTTGGGCGGTCAGGATATGAGGGTCGGGATTTAAAAAAAAAAAAAAAAAAAAAAAAAGGTGAGGAGACAATTTGGTTTTCGTGTCGCTGGGTAAAGTGCGGAGCTGGAAGAGAGAAGGAGGGAGGAGGGAGGGAGGGGGAGGGGAGCTGCTGAGGGATGGGGGAGCCTCCGAGAGGAGAGGGATTGGGGGGAAGGGAAGTGGTCGGGGAGCAGGGTCTGAGTGGCAGAAGGAAGCTGAGGAAGAAGAGAAACAGATCCAGAGAGGGAGGGAGATGAAGAGAGACAAGGAGAATCGGAAAAACAGAGAGATCCAGAGACTGAGAACAGAGGTGGGGGAGGGAAGGATTTGGGGGAGACAGTGACTGGTAGCAGAAGGAAGTTGAGGAGACACACACAGAGAGAAATATCCAGAGAGAGAAGGGGACAAAAGCAGGAAGAGATGCAAAGAGAGAACAGCAAGAGATGAGGGAGAAATAGAAGGGTAGGGGGAAGCTGGGGGAAGGTGGGGGGGGGGTTGAGAGGAAGAGGGATGGGGTCTGGGCAACGGAAGGGAACAGGAGTAAGAGATAAGGGAGAGAAAAGGGAGGAGAGACAGATGGGAAGAGAGAGATTGAGAGGATGGGAAGAGGGAAAGAAATAGAGGAAGGGGTGATGAAGAAATTGGGGATGGGGCAAGGGGGGGGGAGAGAGAGAGAGAGAGAGAGAGAGAGAGAGAGAGAGAGAGAGAGAGAGAGAGAGAGAGAGAGAGGTTGATTGTGGGAAACGGGACCATTTCAGGTGCACTGAGGAAGTCAGAGATAGAGGACACCTCTGCTCCCTCTCACCCGCACCCCAATCCCCTTGATCCCTACCCCCAACCCCATTTCAAAGCCACCACCCCCACCCCCACTAGCCTCCATTTCTTCAGCATGGCTTGCCGCCGCCACCGCCTCTTCCTGTTGTCATAGCAACAGGATCCAGGCGCCCAGCCAAGGTTGGCAGCGGCGGCCGGAAATAAGGGGAGGGCCTTTTTAAAAAGACCCCAGGAATGCCCTCCCCACCTCTTCCCCCCCCCCCAAAAAAAATCAAGGAAAAGCTCAGCTTCCCAGGTCTTTTCTCCTCTTTTCTCAAGTAGCGGGGCCAAAGATTGCTTCCAAATGAACCATCATTCATTTACAAGCACAGCAAGCATTTTGAGTTTTACCAACAATTTTCTTTTTCTTGGTACCCTCTGCTTCCCCATTGCTTAACCCTGACGGAAAAGGAGGATGTCGTTCGGTTCTCATCAAGACAAGAATCAGGCTGGGGAACAAAGAGGATAGATAAACGCATTCAGGACTGGGCTGGAGAACTAGGCAACAGTTGTGAACATAGCTGTCACTTCTAAAACTAACCAGTGAGTATGGGATGGGCCAATTTCAGGTAGGGAAAAAAAAAAAAAAACAGACGATTTTAACTTTGTTCTTGGTCTGAGTTTCAGGAATGTCTCCTGGCTTCTGGGTGACCTTGGACCAAACATTTCCTGTCCTTCTAAACTCAGCCATTCTGGGGACCAGAGTTGCCTTGAGACAAAATGATAACAGCCTGGAAAGTCGCCTCACTTTTTTTTTAAAGGACGATGTAAATTGAGCCAGGAGTAGTGGTGCACATTTTTGATCCCAGGGAGGTAGAGATAGGAGCATCAGAGTTCAAGGTTGTCCTTGGTTACATAGGGAGTTTGAGGTCAGCCTGAGCTACATGGGCATGGGGGGAGGGGGGAGGGAAAACGACACCATAAAAAAATCTTAAGAACTAGCCAAGGTTTGTCTCTCTTGGGCTAGACAGCCCACAAACCACTTTATCTCAGGAAATTCTTACAAAGTATCTGTGAAATGGGCAGGCTGAGACTCTGAGATGTGAAGCCATTCACCCAAGATCACCCAGGGGATACGAGGCAGAGCTGAGTTGAAGCAGCTTTTTTGTGGAGAAAGACCAGCAATGGGTGAGTTTCAGAGACTTTTTTTTAATGTGTGTGTGTGTGTGTGTGTGTGTGAGAGAGAGAGAGAGAGAGAGAGAGAGAGAGAGAGAGAGATTGAGGAAGTATTCGTGCCACGGCAAGCCCCTGAAGGTCACAAGATAACTTGCAAGAGTTGGTTCTCTCCTTCTGCCATATGGGTCCTGCAGACAAACCTCAGGTCATCAAGCTTGCATGGCAAACGCTTATATGGGCCAAGCTATCTCGCTGACTCCGAGAATCATTTAAACATACCTTTACCAGGCAGTCCTCTGTCCTGGGAGTTACAGAGGACAACCTAGGCTCCTCTCTACATCATTGCCTGGATATATTTTCTATTTCTTTGTATCTAGTTTCTCAAAAATTGCACTAGTCTCTTTCTTTTTTCCCTCCTTGTTTGTTTGTTTTGTTGTTTCTTTTTATTTTATTTTATTTTATTTTATTTTATTTTATTTGGGTCAGCATCTCAGTTTGTAGCCCAGGATGACCCAGGACTCATTCTATAGCCCAGACTGGGCAATCTTCCTGTCTCAGTTTGGACAGGTTTGTATCAGGACACGGGTTTTTTTCATGAGAACTGCTTTATCTCAGTTCATTTCATCCCCACCATGCCCCTGAGGGGCTGGATTATGAGAAACATCCTAACACCTCTGGCTTAGAAGCAAATAAAAACAACTCTTAAGGGAAGGAAGGGGGCCTGGAATCCACTTGTCGGCTCTGGTGTGCGCATCATCTTTTCCCAGGGAGAGGACTATAGCAGACTCCACCATGACAACCGATATAAACTGAGCTTTTACTTTACAGACTCAGCGCCTTGTAAGCATCCTGTCTTGGAGAGAAGCAGTTCAGAGGTTAGCCCTGTACTGTTTTATTTTAATGACTTATTTCTCTGCTTGTTGTATATATGTATGGACACATCTTTGCATATGTGTACAGGTGCGTGCGTGCGTGTGTGCGTGCGTGCGTGCGTGCGTGTGTGTGTGCGTGCGTGCGTGCGTGCGCGTGCGTGTGTGCGTGCGTGCGTGCGTGTGTGTGTGTGTGTGCGTGCGTGCGTGCGTGTGTGCGTGCGTGCGTGTGTGTGTGTGTAACGGAAGTCCGCGTCGCTATCTTCTTCATGCTCTCCATCTTATATCTTGGGACAGGGTCTCTCACTGAGATTGAGGAGTCTGTTAGACTGGTCAGGCAGCAGAACTCAGGCTGTTTCTGTTCCTCTTCCCTTCTCCTGAGATTATGGGCTCTGCCACACTCAGATGCTTCCATAGGTGCAGGGAATTTAAACTCAGATCTTCACGCCTTTGCTGCAAGCCTCTCACTGGCTGAGCCACCTGTACAACTTCTAGTTATTTGTTTTTATTTTAAAGACAGGTTCTCTTGTGTCGCAGGCTGGCCAGGAATTCACTGTGCAGTCAAAGATGACCCTGAACTTCTGATCTTCTTGTCTCTATCTCCTGAACTTTGGGATTATGGGTGTACAATACCATACTTAGTTTTGTTGTTGTTGTTGTTGTTGTTGTTTTCGAGACAGGGTTTCTCTGTGTAGCCCTGTCTGTCCTGGAACTCACTCTGTAGATTAGGCTGGCCTTGAACTCAGAAATCCGCCTGCCTCTGCCTCCTGAGTGCTGGGATTAAAGGTGTGCGCCACCAACACCCGGCACCATACTTAGCTTTAAGTTGCTTAATTCATTTCATTGTATTTCTTTTTCTGTGCAATTATAGGAAATAGGAGGAGTATGCATGCCATGATATTTATGTGCATACCAGAGGACAGTCAGTGAGAATTGGTTCTCTCCACAATATAGGTCCCAGAAAGGGAACTCATCACATCAGGCCTGGTGCAAGTACCTTTTATCCAATAAGCTATTGGGGGCGGGGGGGGATGTCTTATTATGTAGACTAGATTGGCTTTAAACTTCTATCAGCTTCCCTTCCTGAGCCTCTCAAGTGCTGGGATTTCAGGCATGCATCATCATGTCTAGTTTAGCTCTCATTTTATAGACATAAAAACTGAAGGTGAGAAAGAGAAGCATGACACATAGCTAGGAATCGACGTCAGCTGACGTCAACATTGGGTATCACATAGTGAAGTCACGCCAGGGTTTCCCAGCCTTGCTGTGACTGACATCCACACCAGGTGTGACTTTCTTGAGGGATGTATTTCACATTGTGGGAGACTGAGCAGCAACCCTGGCTGGCACCCACTAAAATTGGCAACCTCTCTCTAGTTCTGGTAACCAGAGTATTCCTTCAGACACTGCCCAGAGTCCCTTTCAAGATAAAAATCAGCCACAGTTGAGAAATAGCAACATAAAATAGCCACTGGAGGTAGGGGATGCCAGCTTTATTTTTATTTTAAATTAAAATCAATTTCCTAAATAACTCAACATTGCTAGTAACTACTTTTTAGAGTTAAAAAGAACTAAATAGTACATGAGGGATTTTAAGAAAAACAGTTTGCCAATTCTACTCCAAGTCCTGTTCCTTGTGAGAAGGAGCTGCTAGTGGGGATTTTGTTGTTGTTGTTTTAGGGTTCTATAGTTTATTTTATACACATGAGTGTTTGGCTTGCATCTATGTATGCACACCACATGTGTGCCTGGTGCTGGATGAGGTCAGAAGAGGGAGTCTGACCTTTGGGATTTGAGTTACAGATGGTTGTGAGTCACTGTTTGGAGGCTGGGAGTTGAACCTGGATGCAGAAGCAACAATCACTTTAAACCCCGAGCCATTTCTCCAACCCCACTGTGTGTGTGTGTGTGTGTGTGTGTGTGTGTGTGTGTGTGTGTGCGCGCCTACGTGCACATGCCAGTGCAGGTGTGAACAACAAAAAAAGGGTGTTGGTGCTATCTATCACTTTCTGTCTGTTCCTTCGAGGCAGGGTCTCTCCCTGTGCCTGGACTGTGGCTTATGGTTTCTCTGGAAGCAAAGCTTTTAGAGCCCCTCCAGTCTCTACTCATCTTGGAACTGAGATTGCAGAAGTTTCAGGACACCCACCTTGTTGAGTGAGAGCTGGGACATAGCTGTGACGGTTAGAATTGTGCAGCAAGTGCTCTTGAAAGCACAGGACTGTCTCTCTGTCACTGTTTTAAATCACATCTTCTCCTGGGGCCTGGGGCTGTAGCACTCACCTTCCCTCCCAGCCCTCAGAAGGCAGAGGACAGATCTGGGTGTGAGAAATCCAGGTCAGCCAGGACTACATAGTGAGACCCTGTCTCAAAAGGAAATTATTTTCTGACTTTTCTTTATCCTGGCATTTCTAAGAATAATTATCTTTGGGTGTGTCTACATGATGCATTATCTGTAGGTTTTTGTTTCTCTCATAGATAATGATTTTACTCATGAGGAACTCATCTTTTTCTCCCTTCCTTCACATATAAATATTTTTACACTGCTGGTTAATTTTTATATGTTAAGTGATATGTAATTAAAGCATTTGTTATTCTCGTGACTAAAGACAACACATTTCATATTTATTATTTATCTATTTTCATTTCTTTATGTATTTATTGATTTACAGAAGCTGGTTTTGTTTTGGTTTTTTATTATATATACATTTTTAAATTCACTTTATATCCTGCTCATTGGCCCCCTCCTGGTCACCCCCTCCCACAATCCTTCCTCTCATCCCCCCTTCCCTTCTCCTCTGAGCGGGTGGGACACCCCTGAGTATCCCACTACCCTGGCACATCTAGTCTCTGCAAGGCTAGCTGCATCCTCTCCCACTAAGGCCAGACAAGCAGCCCAGCTAGAAGAACATATCCCACAGACAGGCAACAGCTTTTGGGGTAGCCCACACTCCAGTTGTTCAGGACACATACATATGAAGACCAAGCTGCACAACTGCTACATACGTGAGGCGAGGCCTAGGTCCAGCCTCTGTATGCTCTTTGGTTGCTCTTTCAGTCTCCGAATGCTTCAACAGTCCAGGTTAGTTGATGCTGCTGGTCTTCCTGTAGAGTTCCTATCCCCTTCAGGGCCTAGAATCCTTCCTCCTATTCTTCCACAGGATTCCCCAAGCTCCATCCACTGTTTGGTTGTGGGTGTCTGAATCAGTCTGAGTCAGCTGCTGGGTGGAGCCTCTCAGAGGACAAAATGCTCCTATCTGCAAGTATAACAGATATCATTAATAGTGTTGAGGGTTGGTGCTTGACCAAGAGACGGCTCTCAAGGTGTTCTGGTTATTGGTTGGCCATTCTCTTAGTCTCTGCTCTATCCCCCATCACTGCATTTCTTACAGACAAGATAAATTTGTCTGGCTACAGGAAGTGGCCTCTTCTGATTCCATAGCCCTAATTCTGTGTGAGTCACAGCTAAGGTCACCTCCATTGAATCTTGGGGGCCTCCGTTATCCCAGGCCTCTGTCATATCCTGGAGATGTCCCTCATCTTCCCACCCCATCAGTTGCAGATTTCCATTCATTCTCATGGCCATCTGGCCATCTCTCCTAGCCTCTTCATGCCTGATCCTAAACCCTCCATCCCCATCCATTCCCAACCCATCCCCATCCCCATCCCCATCCCCACCCCATCTCTATCCCCATCCCCCTCCATCCCCATCCCCATCCATCCCCATCCCCCTCCATCCCCATCCCCCTCCATCCCCATCCCCATCCATCCCCATCCCCCTCCATCTCCATCCCCATCCCCCTCCATCCCCATCCCCCTCCATCCCCCTCCATCTCCATCCCCATCCATCCCCCTCCATCTCCATCCCCCTCCATCCCCATCCAGTTCTCTCCCTCCATCTGCCTCTTATGACCATTTTATTCTTCCTTCCAGTGAGATTCAAGCATCCTTGCTTGTGCCTTCCTTCTTTTAATTTCTTTGGCTCTATGTAGTGTAGCATGGGTATCCTGTATCTTATGGCTAATATCCACTTATAAGTGAGTCCATACCATGCATGTCCTTTGGGATCCTGATTACCTCACTCAGGATGATATTCTCAAGTTCCATCCATTTGACTGCAGAATTCATAGCTGAATAATAGGGGTCCATTATGTGATGTACCACATTTTCTTTTCCATTCTTCGGTTGAGGGACATGTGGGTTGCTTCCAGTTTCTAGCTATTATAAATAAGGCTGCTATGAACACAGTTGAGCAAGTGTCTTTGTGGGATGGTGGAGCATCTTTTGGGTATATGCCCAGGAGTGGTATAGCTGGATCCTGAGGTAGAATTATTCCCAGTTTTCTGAGAAACCGCCAAATTGATTTGCAAAGTGGTTGTACAAGTTTGCAATCCCACCAGCAATGGTGGCGTGTTCCCCTTTCTCTACATCCTCACCAGCAGGTGCTATTACTTGATTTTTTGATCTTAGCCATTCTGAAGGGTGTGAGATGGAATCTCAGAGTTGTTTTGATTTGCATTTCCCTGATGACTAAGGACTTTGAACATTTCTTTAAATGTTTTTCTGCCATTCCAGCTTCCTCTGTTGAGAATTCTCTGTTTAGCTCTGTACCCCATTTTTAATTGGGTTATTTGTGGGTTTAGTGTCTGACGCTTGAGTTCAAATATTTTGGATATTTACCCTCTGACAGATGTAAGGTTGGAGAAGATCCTTTCCCAATCTGTATGCTGCCATTTTGTCCTTTTGATTTATTTTGTCATATATAGATACAGATAAAGATACAGATGCAAATACAGATATTTAGAGAGGGATTCTCTGTTTAGTTCTGTCTGTTGTGGAACTTGCTCTGAGGACTAGGCTGGATTCACCTGACTCTACCTCCAGAGTGCTGGGATTAAAGGCCTACACCACCATCATCTGGCTTAATTTTTTTTTTTTTAAAGACACGGGAGTGGTGGCACACGCAGTGTGGTCTCACATAGCCTAAGCTTTCCTTGAATTTTCTGTGTAGGGAAGGCTAATCTTGAACGCATGATCCTCCTGCCTCTAGCTCTTGAATTACTAGTGCACATATTACTGGTGTGTACTACCACACCTACGATGCCCTGGATTGACCTCATGATCTTATGCACACACACTACACAAATACTTTACCTACTGAACCACATCCCCAGTCCCTCTAATATTTTTGAAAAAGCAAACGAAGAGGGCCAGAGTTAACCAGGTAGACACATTTGCCATGAAATACTGATGACCTCAGTTCAATCCTCAGAACCCATGTAAAAAGTCAGATGTGATGGCTCACGTCTGTAATCCTAGCACTCCTGTGGCAAAACAGAAGAATTGCTCAGAAGTTCATAGGCCAGTTAACCTGGAATACAAAAAAAGAGATCCTGTCTCAACAATAAGGTAGATGGGCTGTCAAAATGACTCAGCTTGTAAAAACACTTGCTGCAAAAGCCTGATGACACGAGTTTGAAAGAAACAACTCCTTAGAGTTGCTTTTGGGACACACACACACACACACACACACACACACACACACACCATACATCATACTGTAAAGAGAGCCATGATATAGAGCATTCTGATTGGCAGAGAGAGAACAAGGAACTTCTGACTACAGCTTTCAGGAGTTTGTCAATCTCTCCCAGCCCAAGCTCCATATAAGAACAAGCCAGATGGGCATGGTGGTGCACGCCTTTAATCCCAGCACTCGGGAGGCAGAGGCAGGCGGATTTCTGAGTTTGAGGCCAGCCTGGTCTACAGAGTGAGTTCCAGGACAGCCAGGGCTACACAGAGAAACCCTGTCTCGAAAAACCAACAACAACAACAACAAAAAAGAACAAGCCAATCCAAGGTTTCAGATCTGAGAGTCTCTGGGCAGGTCCAAACGCATCCTGCTTGACCCTAATCCATAGAAGCTACGAGACGGTTGTCACGTGGTACGTGTTGTTTTAGGCTGTTGATAGGCCTTCTGCTATGTTAACAGATGACTACCATTGCCTATAAAGCATCACACTGTGAAGCTCACACGTGCTGTTCATCCACTGTGGCCTTAGTGCTGCCTTGAAGTCTCCCATTCCAACAGTCAGGACACATGTAGGTCCTATTTGGTCTCCCGTGTAGACGCTCTTTCCTCTCCATTCCCTTTCCTCTTCCCAGCCTTCCTTAGGCTTTCCTGCCAGCCCAGCCCAGCCCATTTTTTCTTTACATGATCCCCAAAGACTCTCAGCAGTATCATAGCTGGCCCCGTTCCTTTCCCTCTTAAACTTCTCCATGGCTCCGTTGTCCTCAGAAGAAAATGTAGGCTCCTTAACTGAGTCTGTGTGACAAAACTGTCTCCCCCCTCCATGCTGGACATCCTCCTGCTGCATCCCTAAACTGCAGCTGCCCACCTACTCTGCTCAGCTACAAGCCTCCATGCACTCATTTTGTTGTTTCATTTCAAGCATTGATTGATTGATTGATTGATGGCATGTGTGTTGTGTGTGCATGTCCTGTTGCCACTGTGGAGATCAGAGGACAACTTTCAGGAGTCCGTATTCCCCACTATGTGAGCTCCAAGGAGCAAATTTAGATCAGTAGTTTTGGTGGTAAAGGCCTTGACACACTGAGCCATGGCTTTGGGCCTTCCATCAGTATTTCAAAAATTATTATGGTCCAGCCAGGCGTGGTGGTGCATGCCTTTAAAACCAGCACTCGGGAGGCAGAGGCAGGCGGATTTCTGAGTTCAAGGCCAGCCTGGTCTACAAAGTGAGTTCCAGGACAGCCAGGTCTACACAGAGAAACCCTGTCTTGGAAAAAGAAAAAGAAAAAAGAAAAAAGAAACTCTGTCAAAAATGATTATGTTTTTAAAATTACATGTAGGTGTCTATGGGGGTGGGGTAAGTGCAGTCGCCTCTGAGTGCAGTTTGATTCAGAGGGCAGACAATGGCACTGGAGCTCCTGAAGCTGAAGGCAATCTTGAACCAAACTCAGGTCCTCAGGAAAAGCAGAAAGTGGGGCTGGCGAGATGGCTCAGTGGTTAAGAGCGCTGACTGCTCTTCCAAAGGTCCCGAGTTCAAATCCCAGCAACCACATGGTGGCTCACAACCATCCGTAACAAAATCTGACTCCCTCTTCTGGAGTATCTGAGGACAGCTACAGTGTACTTACATATAATAAATAAATGAATCAAAAAAAAAAAAGAAAGAAAGAAAAGCAGAAAGTGCTCTTAACCACTGAATCATCTCTCTAGCCTCCCTTCCATCCACTTTTAAAAGATTCAACCATGCCGGGTGGTGGTGGCACACGCCTTTAATCCTAGCACTTGGGAGGCAGAGGCAGGTGGATTTCTGAGTTCGAGGCCAGCCTAGTCTACAAAGTGAGCTCCAGGACAGCCAGGGCTATACAGAGAAACCCTGTCTCGAAAAACCAAACAAACAAACAAACAAAGATTCAACCATAGCCAAGTGTGGTTGCCCTTGCCTTTAATTCTAGCACTCAGAAGGCAGAGGCACTCAGATTTCTGAGTTTGACACCAGCTTGGTCTACAGAGTGAGTTCCAGGACAGCCAGGGTTACACAGAGAAACCCTGTCTCAAAACAAATGAACAAATGAATGAAGGAGGAAACGAAAGAAAGGAAAACAGAAAGATTCAACCTCTTGTTGCTATGGTGGTACACACCTTTAATCCCAGAACTTTGGAAGGTGAGGCGTAAGGATAAAGAATTTAAAGATAGTATCAGTTGAGTAGTAAATTCAGTGTCAGCCCAGGTCATATAAGACCATGTCTCAAAAACAAACAGGAGATAGAGAGATTTCTCAGTGGTTAAGAGCATCTATTGCCTTTGTAGTGCACATAGGTTTGATTCTCAGCACCAGCGCGGTGATTCACAGCCATCTGCAGTTGCAGTTCTAGGGGATTCGATACTCTCTTTTGACCTCCATGGAAACTAAGCACACACATGGTACACAGACATACATACCTGCAGGCAAAACATTCAGACATAAAATAAAATGACCAAGTCTAACTTTAAACCTTTAAACAAAGAAGAGCCGGTGGAATGGTTCAGCCAATGAAAGCAATTGTCACCTGATGATACAATGCTAGAAACCTGAGTGGGATCCCCAGACACCATTGAAAACTGGAGGGAGAGAGTGGATTCCATAAAGTTGTCCTTTGACCTATGCACTTTGGCACAAGCAGCCTTTCCACTGGCACACACACACACACACACACACACACACCACATAGCAGTAATATGTTTTTAAAACCCAGGGCTGGAAAATTAGCTCATTTGGTTAGAGTGCTTGCCTAGCACGGATGAAGCCTTGGGTTCAATCCCCGGACAGGATGTGTGGGGGTGATTGCCTGAAATCCCAGCAGTCTAGAGACAGAGACAGGAGGGTCAAGAATTCAAGTCATTCTTGACTACACATGGGCACGTGGGTTCAAGACCTGCCTGGGCTACATGAGTTCTTATCTCAAGAACAAAATAAGAGGCTGGAGAGATGGCTCAGTGGTTAAGAGCACTGACTGCCCTTCCAGAGGTCTTGAGTTCAATTCCCAGCAACCACATGGTGGCTCACAACCATTTGTAATGAGATCTGATGCCCTTTTATGGAGTGTCTGAAGACAGCTACAATGTGCTTACATATAATAAATAAATAAATCTTTAAAAAAAATAACAAGGTCCAGTGAGGTGGCTTTATAGGAAAATATTCTTTTTTGTTTTTGTTATTGTTTTTTTTTTTTCAAGACAGGGTTTTCTGTAGTCCTGGTTGTCCTGGAACTCACTCTGTAGACCAGGTTGGCCTTGGACTCAGAAATCTGCCTGCCTCTGCCTCCCGAGTGCTGGGATTAAAGGTGTGCGCCACCACGCCCGGCAGGAAAATATTCTTGGTGCCAAGCTTCTTGACAACTTCAAGCCCCAACGATGCACATAGGTGAAAGAGAACTGGCTCTCACACGTTGTCCACCTCTGACCTCCACAGGCATGCAGTAGCTTGTGCACTTCCCCTGGGATAGACAGGTAGATAGATAGATAGTTAGCTTTTAAAATATGAGAGAGAGAGAGAGAGATTGATTGATTGATTGATTGATTGATTGATTGATTTACCAGGCTGGAGAGATGGCTCAGAGGTTAAGAGTACTGGCTGCTTTCCCAGGGGTCCTGAATTCAATTCTCAGCAACAATATGGTGGCTCACAACCATCTGTAATGAGATTTGGCACCCTCTTCTGGTGTGCAGGCATATATGTAGACAGAACACTATAATACATAGTAAATAAATAAGTTTTGAGAGAGGGTGGGGGTACACTTGCAGGAAGCCTTCTCTGACCTCTGCAGCCTTTATCCAGGCTGTCTATGCTTCCAAGTTGCCTTCTCTACCAGCAACCAGGTACCCCACCTAGTGTTTGCTGTGTGTGTGTGTGTGTGTGTGTGTGTGTGTGTGTGTGTGTGTGGTTTGGGGGGGGTGTCTATCCTGCCTGTCAGTGTAGCTGACCAAAGACAGGAATAGATTTGATTCACTTTGGCCCACCTCCACAGCCAGTAGATGGGGTACCTCTGTCCACGGATGCTGAATGGGAAAGTGAATGAATGAATCGATGAATGAATGATGCTGGGAAGTGAGTGGGCCTGTTCTCTGTAGTCTACCCTGTAGTGTCAGCTCTATCCTCCCATCACCCGAAGCCTCCAGTCCCTTGCATCCTCTCCCCAGGTGTTCGTCATCAGCCACAGCTGGGGCCTTTGTGTTTCTGGAAAGGAACAGAGAGTGGCTGTGTGGCTCTTCTTCCCACTGCATAGGAAAAGGGTGATGATCAGCGCTTCTAGAATGTCCTCATTCAGGGTGAAGTGGAAATGTCCCAGCTCTGGGGAGTCAGGTGGTCGGCATTTTTACATGCTGTTTCTCCTGGTCTCCTCCAAGGTAACAGAGTCAATGCCTTACTCCCTACCCATTGGACCTCTTAATCTGTACAAGAGAGAGGTTGCCTGAGTGAGCCCCCTCTGAATGGGACACTGTACAACTGAGATTGGAAATCACATACCCAGAGAGTCTTGGAAGAGCTGGGGGAACGTCCATGAAGCTCCTGAAATTCTGTACTGAATTTTGTGAGGATGGGTGCTCCGTACGCACACCAGATGTTCATCATTTTTATCTGATTCTCAGAGGGAATTTCAATGGCTGTATTAACAACAATAAATATATAAAAGCAAGGACTAGAGAATGGCTCAGTTGGTAGAGAAGGACTGCCTAGCATGATAAAGCCCTGGGTTCAATCCCCACCACAGAATAAACCAGGCATGAAGGTGGTCCCCCCACAGTTCTAGCACTTGGCAGGTAAAAGTGAGAGGGTTAGATGTTCAAAACCACCCTTCCAAAACACAGTGAGTTTGGGACCAGTTTAGACTACAAGAGTCTTGTTTTTGTTTTGCTTTGTTTTGTTTTGTTTTTAAAGATTAGATAGATAGATATAGATAAATAGATACATGATAGACAGATAGATATAATAGATAGACAGGCAGACAGACAAATAATAATTAGATGATAGATGGGCAGACAGACAGATAATAGATGATAGATAGACAGACAGACAGAAGGCAGGCAGATTGATGAGTAGATGATAGGTATGTCAGGAGAAAGTAACAGGAAAGCAGTGGGACACTTAGGTGAACGAGTAGTGCCTGGATCCTCACTGTAATCACGTGTTAAGCCAGGAGAGTCTTTGCTCTGGATGCTTCCAACACTTCTGCAGGACCCCTAGCGATGCCACTCTGCCATCTTAACTTGTCCAGAAACTGCCTTTTTAATGGAGGCAAAACCATTAAAGGTGAGAGCCACTTGCCTCAAAGAAGAAACTGCTTAATGGTCACATTATCTGGGGATGAGGCCGAGAGTAAAAAGAATAAAAAGTAGGAAAGTCACTTGGTTTATCTTCCTTATCTTTTCTTAGTTCATTTACTTTTTGGTATCAGAAATCAGATCCATAACCTTGTGCATTCTTAGTTGTTGTTCTACCGCTTAGCCATATCCGAAGCCCTGGTACTCTGCCCTCTCAATACACTCTCAGTCCCTCACTAGCATTTCCTTGGCACTTTAATAATAATAATAGTTATTTATCTATATTCATTAAATATAAATAATATAATTAATATAACAATAAATAGTTATTTTTTGCTATACTATTATAGTAACTATTATTATTTAGGTATATGCTTGCGTCTGTATAGGTAGTAGTGTATAAATGTAGTGCCCCCAGAGGCCAGAGGAGGGCGCCAGATCCCCTGGAGTTGAAGTTACAGGAAAGGGTTGGATGACTTTGGTCATCCAAAGTGGTGAAATGAGTCATCCAACATGGGTGCCAGAAACCCAACTCAGTGTTCCGGAAGAACAGTGTGCACGCTTAACTGCTGAGCTCTCTCAGGCCCTGAAAACTTTTATTTATATATTTTGGTTTTGGTTTTTTGAGACAGGGTTTCTCTGTGTAGCTCTGGCTGTCCTGGAACTCACTCTGTAGTCCAGGCTGGCCTCGAACTCACAGATCCACCCACCTCTGCCTCCCAAGCACTGGGATTAAAGGTGTGTGCCACAATAACCTGGCTTTGTGTGTGTGTGTGTGTGTGTGTGTGTGTGTGTGTTTATACATGCCTGTGGAGGTCACAGAATAATCTCAGGTATCCCTCCTCAGGCAATTTTTACTTTTTTAAATTTATTATATATATATATATATATATATATATATATATATATATATATATATATATATATATATGAATGTTTTGCCTACATGTATGTATGTGCCTGGTGCTTTCAAGTTAGAAGAAGGTGCCAAATCTCCCTGGAACTGAAATTACAGGCATTTATGAGCCACTGTGTTCGTGCTAGGAAGTAAACCTTGGTCTCTTGCAAAAGCAGCGGGTACTCTGAACTGCTGAGCTATCTCTCCAGCCCCAGGATTTCAAGTTTGAAGCTAGACCTGACTATTCTACAAGTTTCAGTGTAGCCTAGACTCCACAGTAAGACACTGACTTGGTAAATAGACTACTTCAGGCTTACATAAGCAACTTACTTTAATGAAAAATCTCTAAGGGGTTTCAAAACAAAAGAAGCATATAAAGATGCATTATAAAATCTACTGAGGGGCTGGTGAGATGGCTCAGTGGGTAAGAGCACCCGACTGCTCTTCCAAAGGTTGGAAGTTCAAATCCCAGCAACCACATGGTGGCTCACAACCATCCAACCAATAAGATCTGACTCCCTCTTCTGGAGTGTCTGAGGACAGCTACAGTGTACTTACATATAATAAATAAATAAATAAATCTTTAAAAAAAAAAAAAATCTACTGAATGTTTGTCCTTGTAGTGGAAGGGCATGGGCTGGTGTGGTGGTGCAGGTACATCAGCCTGCCTACTTGGAAGACAAAACCATAGTAAATCTGAGGCCAGCCTGGGCTACTGGGTGAGTTCAAGGCAAGCCTACACAAATTAGTGAGACTGTGGCTCCCAAAAAAAATTTAGAAAGGACTAGATAGATAGATAGATAGATAGATAGATAGATAGATAGATAGACAGACAGATAGACAGACAGATGATAGATAGATAGATAGATAGATAGATAGATAGATAGATAGATAGACAGACAGATAGACAGACAGATGATAGATAGATAGATAGATAGACAGACAGATAGATTGATAGATGATAGATAGATAGATAGATAGATAGATAGATAGATAGACAGATAGATTGATAGATGATTGATAGATGATTGATAGATAGATAGATAGATAGACAGGTAGATAGGTAGATAGATAGATAGAGATAGAGATATATAGTTCAGATGAAAAGCCTTTGCCCAGTATGTGTGAGGTAGGTCTGGGTTCAAGTGGAGTCCCATTTCTTTGTCCTTTCTATCATCTTCATAGTGGCCTACTCTATGTTTCTTTTTTCTTTTTTTTTAAGATTTATTTATTTATTATATGCAAGTACACTGTAGCTGTCTTCAGACACACACACACCAGAAGAGGGTGCCAGATCTCATTACGGATGGTTGTGAGCCACCATGTGGTTGCTGGGATTTGAACTCAGGACCTTCAGAAGAGCAGTCAGTGCTCTTAACCACTGAGCCATCTCTCCAGCCCCTACTCTGTTTCATAAGGGAATAATAGTATAGAGGGGAAATAAATTTATTTAGACCCTATTTTATTTTGTCTGTCTGTCTGTCTGTCTATCTATCTATCTATCTATCTATCTATCTATCTATCTATCTATCTATCATCTATTACTTCCTTTAAAAAGGTGTGTGTGTGTGTGTGTGTGTGTGTGTGTGTGTGTGTGTGTGTGTGTGCAGTGTCTGAGGAACCTAGAAGGAGGCATCAGATCCCCTGGAACAGGAGCTATAGGGAGTTATAATCTTGACTGATGTGGGTGCCAGGAACTGAACTCTGGTCCTCTAAAAAAGAGCAGTATGTGCTCTTGGACACTGAGCCAGTTCTTCAGCCCTGGAAAATTGCTACTTCCGATCTTTATTGCTGCACTGATGCTCTTGTTGTTACTGGAGGTGGGCATGCGGAGGTCAGAAGGCAACTTTCAAGATGCAGTTCCCTCCTGCCATGTGGGTTCTCAGAACTGATTATTTCAGGCCTTTAGGCTTGTGAGGCCTAAAGATCCTTTACCTGACACCCAAAGTGTGTGTGTGTGTGTGTGTGTGTGTGTGTGTGTGTGGTTTGTTTGTTTGTGTACTTGCTTCTTTAGATAGAGTATCTATCTATCTATCTATCTATCTATCTATCTATCTATCTATCTATCTATCTCAAACTAGCCTCAAACTCCAAATATAGCTGTGTTCTTGGACTCCTTGACCCTCTAGCATCTACCTCCTGAGTGCTGGGGTTATGGGCTCCAAGACTCAGTTCCTCTCTTTACTTCTCTTTGAACCCATAATCCCATCCACTTGCCTCCAGATTCTGAATCATCGTAGGCTTTTTAAACAAGCCCCAGAGATCCCCAGTTTGAGCACCACTAATGTGTGACCCTCCTCTGCAAATCACACGAGATGCAAGACACTGTGAAAGCCCATCACAGAGAGACGTGTGACTTCCCTGTCCATGAAGGCATACCCAGTCATGGGTGAGTAGTGCAGGCTCAGGGACTCCAGGGATTCCATTTTAGCTGTGTGGCAAGGAGAAAGTTAATTAACCTCCCCATGCCTAGGATCTCAATTACAAAATGAGATGATAATAAGTGCCAACCTCCTCGGGTTACAAGACATAAACGACTTAAAGCAAAGTGGCCAGTGACAGGAAGCACTTGCTAAATTATGCAACTGATTTATGCAAACTATTGTTATTAAGTGGCCCTGGAAAATAGTCAAGAAGGGTTATATAACTGATACGAAACTGGCTCCGTTCCACATGTGCAGTTGGAAGGTGGAGAACTCTGTGCCTTCTATGACGGTCGTTATATAAAATGTGCACACACATGCTTTGTGCCCACCTGTGTGTGCACTTCAACACAAGCCCATGCCGGCAGAAACTCAGAGCATTTCTCAAATGATGTGTTTAAGGTCATAGTACCTGTCGGAGATGGGTCTCAGTTGGTAGAGTGACTGCACAGTATGCACAACGCCCGGGCTTCAATCCCCCACATCATATAAGTATATGTGGTAGCACTTGGAACCCTCGGGAGGTGGAGAAAAGAGGAGCAGTTCAAAGCCAGCCTTGGCTACTTGATGAGTTAGAGGCCAGACTGAAATATATGAGACTATCTCAAAAACAGAAAACAAACAAACCCAGAACTCGGATAGGACCTCGAGGGTAAAGGCTTCCGAATAACAGCCCGTCTTGGTTTACTTTTGATAGAAACCTCACCACATTCCTATGAAAAACGAAAGAGCTAGGTAGAGAAGATAGCTTGATTGGCAAAGGTCCTTGCTAATGGCGGGTGTGGTGACTAGTCTTATGTCAACTTGATACAGGCTAAAGTCATCCAGGAAGAAGGAACCTCAGTTAAGAAAATACTTTATAGGCAGGAGCGATGGCTCAGTGGTTAAGAGCACTGACTGCTCTTCCAGAGGTCTTGAGTTCAATTCCCAGCAACCACATGGTGGCTCACAACCATCTGTAATGGGACCCTGTGCTCTTTTCTTGTGTGTCTGAAGAGAGAGAAAAAAAGTTAAAAAAAAGAAAGAAAAACAGAAAAGGCTGTATACTGGCCATAATGGCCCATGCCTTTAAACCACATACACAGAAGGCAGAGGCAGGCAAATCACTGTGAGTTCGAGGCCAGCCTGGTCTACCAAGCAAGTTCCAGGACAGCCAGGGCTACACAGAGAAATCCTGTTTTGGAAAAAAAGGAAGGAAGGAAGGAAGGAAGGAAGGAAGGAAGGAAGGAAGGAAGGAAGGAAGGAAGGAAGGAAGGAAGGAAGGAAATGCTTTCTAAGTTCAGGTTATAGGATGGCCTATAGGGGATTTTCATAAATAGTGTATGATGGGGGAGGGCACAGCCCATGTGTGTGGTGCCATACTTGGGCAGATGGTCCTGGGTTCTATAAGAAAGCAGGCAGAGCAAGCCATGGGGAGCAAGCCAGTAAGCAGGACCCCTCCTCCAAGGGTTCTCCATCAGTTCCTGCCTCCAGGTTCCTGCCCTCACTGCCCTTAGTGAGAAGCTGTAATATGAAACTGTAAGTGAGATAAACCCTTTCCTCCCCAAGCTGCTTTGGTCACAGTGCTTTGTCACAGCAATGGTCACCCTAGCTAAGTCAGTGGGGGAGGTGGCTTCCTGGTAAAAGTGCTTGCTGTGTGGCCGGATGACCTCAGTTTGACCCCTTCTGACCTCCACACGCACACACA
The DNA here is from genome assembly GCF_000001635.26 of Mus musculus. Classification (NCBI taxonomy): domain Eukaryota; kingdom Metazoa; phylum Chordata; class Mammalia; order Rodentia; family Muridae; genus Mus; species Mus musculus. The sequence goes on along the minus strand of NW_004058052.1, from coordinate 371,001 downwards.
GAAACAAATGGGTTTGGGTTTTGTTTTGTTTCTTTCTTTCTTTTCTTTTTTTTTTTTTTTTTTCTTTTTTCTTTTTTGAGACAGGGTTTCTCTGTGTAGCCCTGGCTGTCCTGCAACTCACTTGGTAGACCAGGCTAGCCTCGAACTCAGAAATCTGCCTGCCTCTGCCTCCCGAGTGCTGGGATTAAAGGTGTGCACCACCACGGCCAGCAGGCTTTTTTTGTTTGTTTGTTTGTTTGTTTTTTAAAGCAAAACTTTTCACTACAGGATTTATTTTTTCTTTGTCCTCAAAATGTAGGGAAAATAAAACAAGATGGATAAATTCTTGTCCCTCCTGTCATGATCAAACACCCGACAACAAGGAACTTTAAGAGGGAAGCATTGGGGGCTGGTGAGATGGCTCAGTGGGTAAGAGCACCCGACTGCTCTTCCGAAGGTCCAGAGTTCAAATCCCAGCAACCACATGGTGGCTCACAACCATCCGTGATGAGATCTGACTCCCTCTTCTGGAGTGTCTGAAGACAGCTACAGTGTACTTACACATAATCAATAAATAAATCTTTTAAAAAAAAAAAAAGAGGGAAGCATTGGAGAGGGCACAGTCCACCAGGTCAGGGTAGGAGCGTAAGGCACAGCTGGCACACTGCATTCTCCCAGGAAGCAGGGAGAGACAGATGCTGGTACTCAGCTGCCTTCCCCTGTTTAGTCTATCAGGACTCCAGCATGGTGCCATCAAGGTGGATCTTGTGTCCTAGTTAGTTCTCTACTGCTATGACCAAAAGCAACTAGGGAGAGAAGGGCTTACTTGCCTTAGGCTACTCATCACAGCCCAAGAAGTCAGGGCAGGACCTGAAGGAGGGGCAGAGGCAAGGAAGAGTGTGGATCACCTGCTCCCTTTCCATGGCTTGTTAACGCTTCCTTCTTATACAGCCCAGGACCTCCTACCCAGCAGTGGCACTGCCCACAGCTGTCTGAGCCCTCCTGTACCAATCACAGATCAAGAAAATGCCCAACAGGTTTACCTGCCAGCCAGTCAAATGGAGGTACTTTCTCGACCAAGGTTCCCCCTTCTCAGATGATTCTAGCTTCTGTCAAGCTGTACAGACCTGACCACACAAAGTAATCCAATCTAGATAGCTCCTCACAGCAGCTTGGAGGCAGCCTGGGTTCTAGGTGACTCCAGGTCCTGCCAAGGTAACAAAAGTAAACTGAACTTTTAGTTTTCAAGATTTTGTCTTTTTCTTTCTTTAATCTTCGAGGTGTGTGTGTGTGTGTGTGTGTGTGTGTGTGTGTGTGTGGTATATGCCCCTGTGTGTATGTATGGATAGGCACACCTGTGTGCACAGGAGAAACGAGAGGAGGACATTGGTGTCTCTGCCAAATTCCTTTTGAAACAGGCTTTCCCACTGTCTCACTGAACTAGAAGCTGGAAACCCTCCGACCTAGCCTTCACAATGCTGGAGTTATGGGCCTGTGTGGCCATGCGTAGCTTTTGCTGGGAGTTTGAACTCAAGATCTAATGTCTAGATAGCAAGAGCTCTTACCCACTGAGCCATCTCCATAGCTCCCAAACTTTATTTTTCTTAAGAGAATATAAATTTCAGGGTTTTAGGTTGTTATGTTCTGTGCAGTCAGCTGACTCGTATCATCGCCACCCATGCTACAGATTCGGCAGACAGCACCAGTTGATCAGCACCAATAGATGGGGATATTCTTTCCTACTGAGCGAATAAATGTTCAGAAACCTTCTAATACTCTGTTCCAAGCCACCACTAGGAATCAATTAGTCTCAACAAAGAAGCTGAACTGTGTTTGCCATTGCGAATCTCAAGCCTGACCTTCAGAAGTTCCTGGAATCCTGGAAAGTGAGTGAGAACGAATCTCCCTCCCTCCGGAATCTGACCCTGCTGAATCTGAGTTCCTTCCTGAGAAGCTTTCCAGGCCACCCTCCCTATTCCAGAGGGATTTGGAATCTTTCTAAATCATCCCCCTCATTTTTTTTTTAAAGATAGAAAAGGAAACCAAAGCCTCAGACATTAAAAAGACTCACTCAAGGTCACAGCATGAGTTTGCATAAAATCTGCAGTCTCGAAATGTGGCAGCTGGGGATGGCAAGGTGGCTCAGCAGGTAAAGGAGCCACCAAGGGTGACAACCTGGGTTCAGTTGCGGGAGAAAGCAGATTCCTGAAGAGCTGTCCTCTGACATCTGACACCCACGAGTGCACCAGGGCATGCTTGCCCTATTATTATTATTATTATTATTATTATTATTATTATTATTATTGTTATTATCATCATCATCATCATCATCATCATCATCATCGTTATCATTATGTAACTGCTAACTGACTGAGTCGAGGAAACCCTGAGGATAGAACTAGTTATATGTTAATGGCTGGGCAACTCCCTATGCCTTTGGTTTCTTCACCTGTAGCATGGGGCTAATTGGAATGCTGAGTTCACAGGACAGGAAGAAAAACAATAAATTTAAAAGAAAAAAGTTCCCTCAGTATGGCTGTGGCTGTGACCACAGTTGCAGGGCCATTATCATTGCCCCTTCGGGACAGTAAACAGATGAGACAAAGAGCAAGAGGCAGACATCATACTTCTTTCCCAATATTTGTTAAGATTAAGCTTATTAAGGACACAAGGGATCTGCTGCCAGTGGTAGAGCCCTGTCCAGGATCCCCAGTGACTGGGGTGGGGATTCGCAGCTTCAGAGCTCTAATTTTGCATACAGGAAGCTCTGGGTTCCCTGGAAGAGAGAGAGAGAAAGAGAGAGAGAGATATTCTAGTTATAAATTTATCAGATACCTTGGCTGTTTCAGTCTCTCAGTATAGTGGAAACACAGCTCTTAGAATCCAATTTTGAGCCTCCCTCCCTCACCTGTGCAGACAGTGGTAATTCCTACATACCAACTACTGTGAGTATCTAATGGGATCATGTTCAGCTTGGCAGCATCTGCCTTATGGTATCTGTACAGTAAATAGTTGGCGACTGTTTCCCAACGTAGCAAAAGGGCCCAGCATGCAGGAAGCCCACTGTTGCTTTGTAACCGGGAAGGAAACTGGGGTTTGGGAGCCAGACTGACTTGGTGCCAGTCAAAGGCTGTGAGTGTGTATGCACGCTGTCAGATGAGTCATTTGCCTCACTGGCATGAAGAGGCTGGTGAAGTTAATGGAGGACCTGAGAAGAGCCAGCTCAAGAAGTGTCACCGTGCAGTCCGCAGTCAGAGGGATAGAGAGAGATCTGGATGGTTTTGTATTGACCTTAACCTTGTCCTTTCTTGTCCTCATACAGGGACTTATAATGTGATGCTTAAATTAAATAACCTAAATCTGCCGGGCGTGGTGGCGCACGGGAGGCAGAGGCAGGCAGATTTCTGAGTTCGAGGCCAGCTTGGTCTACAGAGTGAGTTCCAGGACAGCCAGGGCTGTACAGAGAAACCCTGTCTTGAAAAAACCAAAACCAAACAACAACAACAACAAAATCCTAAATATAACCTAAATAACTTAATTTTGCAAACCCCCCTCCTCTTTCAGAGAGCCCTCAAACTCTCTTCACAGCCAATGATGACCTTAAACTCCTGGTCCTTGTGCTTCCACTTGAACATCACCATGCCTGGCACTCAGAGACTTGGGCATACTAGGTAGGAATCACTCAAGCAGCCCAGCTACACCCCCCTCGTCCTTCCTTCGTTTTTGTTTGCTTGGCTAGTTTTTTTTTTTTTTTTTTGAGACAGTTTCTCTGTGTAGCCCTGGCTGTCCTGGAACTCTCTCTGTACACCAGGCTGTCCTGGAACTCGGAGCTCTGCCTGCCTTTCTCTGCCTCCCGAGTGCTGCGCATTCCCACTGCAGCCAGTTTATTTTTCACTTTGTTGTGACGCTGAGGAGGAAGGGAAGGGTTCCCAAGCAACCCGTGCCGCTGTGTGTGTGTGTTCATGTGTGTGGCCCGATGTCGCCAGTAGTGGGTTCTCTCCTTCTATGTAGTAAAGATGGCCTAGAACTTGCAGCAATCCCAAGCCTCTGTCTCCCAAGGCTGGAATTGCAAGCCTGGTCATGTGGTGTACGGTTTTTGAAGACATAGGTATCACAATGTAGTCCTCGCTGTTCTGTCCGCCTCGGCTTCCTTAGTACTAGGATTAAAGGTCTGTGCTATTACAACTGGCAAGAACTAGTCAGAATAACAGTACTTTACCCTTAAGAGAAACCAATACCATAAGCTCCTTTCTTCCAATCCCCTCCCTTTGGTGAGACACAGACGTGTTTGAAATAAAGTTTATTGATATTTACATATGATACACGGTAAATAACAGAGCCAGGCCCCCCACCCCACCGGTTCCCCACCCTTATTGCTTCCCTCCCCCCTCCCCCAGACTCATTAAAAATCGCTGCGTAAAGACAGGTTATAACTGCTGCTGTTCTCCCTCCCCCCTCCCCCCTAAGATGCAAACTAAAAGCCCCCGTCCCTCCCCTGCCCCCTCCCCCCACCCCGGGGCCGTTCTGGTTCCGTGTGTGTTAACACTGTGCTACCTCGCCCTCCTCCCCTAATAAAGGGAGTGGGATGGGCGGTTTTCTGGCGACCTCCCCCGCCCCCCCCCAATCTGTCCAAGGGGGAGAACGGGCCCTTGAAAGAGGCCAGAGTTTGGGGATTTGAGGTGGGAAGAGGGACATGGATGAGAGGGAGTACCAGAAAATGGAAGACGGAGGTTTTGGGGGGTGTTAACCCCCGCTACTGCCCCTCCCTCCCCCGAAGGAACCTCGAGGGGGAAGAGGCGGGCACAGGAGTGGAGATAGCATGAGGGAACCTCCCTCCACCCTGGGGTCCCATCCTTGTTTGGTGTGAGAGGCTGGATGCACCTAGGGGCTTCGGGTGAGCAGGTGGAGGGAGGAAAAGATAAATGGGAAGAGGAGGTGGGAGAGGGAAAGGCGGAGGAGGAGGAGGAAGTGGGGGGAGGAAGAAGAAGAATACATTAGAAGAAAGACAGAAGGTCACCTTCCAGAGGAGAAAAGAGAGAAAATGGAGTCCCGGAAAGGCAACAGAAAGGTCATGGTCAGTCATAGTCATATCCCTGTAGGCAGAGCAAGCTCATCCCCACCCGCCGCCACCAGCGACCTGCAGGGCACCTGGTGGTGTGCAAAGAGAATGGAGCGGGAGTTCCAGGGCATTCCAGTGGCTGCTACACCCACTCTCCAACCCAGCACCCCTACCGGAAGCGGGAGTCTGGCGGAGTTGGGGGAGCTAGGTGCAAGATACCACCAGAAGATAGTAAACTCGGTTGGAATTAACCGGTGGGGAGGGACCTAAGGGAAAGGGGCGGGCTCACGGGGGCGAGGTGAGGAAGGAATAATTTGGAAGTATAATGAATCAGTGAGGAGAGATTGGAAAAAGGGTGGAGCCGTTGAAATGAGGATGATGGGTAGGAACTTGGAGATGGCACAGCATCCTTCAGCCTAGAGTTCCTTAAGGAATTGGGGCTTCATGGGTGAGGCGCGGGAGAGGGGAGGGAGAAAGAGGAAAGGGAGGGACTCCAGCCTCAGCACGGCGAAGTGGAGATGTGGAGATGGTCCGGGTACTTGATGGCCGGGGGGTAATTTTGCGTCATCTGAATGGAGACGTCGCTAGAGATGTCGGAAGGGCTGCGGCCTCGACGCCACGCCTCGGGCTGCAGAAACTGGCCGGAGTAGTCGGAGCAGTCGCTGAGACGCGGTCGGTAGAAGGCCGGGTGCGGGCGATACATCTCTTCCTCCGCGTAGCGCTTGGTGAACAAGTACACGGACATGACTCCGGCCCCCTGTGGCAAAGCACAGTCAGTATCCCAGAGGCAGCACCCTACTGCCTTCTCTATCAGAGCCCAGGAATCACAGCTGCATATCATCCCAAGACCTCAGCAAAACCCAAGAGGCCCAGCCCTCATTTCCTCCAGGACCCACGGGTTAGAAATCAAAGTCTAACCCATCTCCCTCATAGTTCAGGCACCTCTCCCCATCCAGTCTCCTCTTCTTCCTGGACCCAGGAATCACACAGCCAAACACTCCCAGCTTTAAAGCAGAGAGATGGGTCCCCCAGCTCTTTCCTCTCCGAGACCCAGAGATTACAACCACCTTCCTCATAACCCATAGCATTCTTTTCCTCCTGGGCACAAGAATCAGACCGTCCTCTGTTCGGGGAGTCCTTCCCCAGGACCTAGGACTCCCAACTCTAAGACCTAGGAAGGTCCAAACTTCAGGTTTTTTCTCTCCTCAAATCCAAAGGCACTATCTTCAGAGCTCCATCTGCTCCAGACTTCCAGGGGCTGGAATACCCCTAACACCAGCACCACCACCCATCCCCCAACTCCGATCCCGCCCCACCTCTGTCTTCAAACTGGCAGTCTGGGCCCAATACATCACCTCTTTGAGAAGAAAAGAGGAAGCAGCGAAGGCAAAGGACCACCCGTAGCGATAGTGAAAGTACTGCTCAGAGCTGCTGGGCCTGTTCATGACCTCGTCGTTGATGCTGGAGATGTATAGGACCAAGCCCACCACCAAGGAGAGACCTGAGGGAAGAAGGATGCCAGGACCATAAGAAGGGAGCACTCCCGACCGCTCAGTGCTTCCCTCTACCCTCTGCCTTATATCAAGGACTAGCCTTAGCCTATTCTCCCCAAAATGGTATGCAAGTGTTCTATGTCAGAACGATGCCTATAGCCCCTCACTAGGGAATCCTAGGCAGATGCTCAATTACTGAAACCTCCCCCCACCCCCCAGACTCTCAGTAGAGGATTCTAGGCAAGAACTCTTGCTGAGTCACAAGCCTAGCCCCTTACTGGTGGAATCAAGAGAAGAATTCGACCAGTGAGCTCTTGATGGTGAATCCTAGGAAAGTACTCTACCACTGAGCCATGTCCCCAGCCTCTCACTGGTGGATTCTATGAAGGAATTCTGCACCTGAGCAATGCATCCACAGTGGTGGAATCTAGGTAAGAGTTCTATCACTGGGCCTTGATCCCTAACTGGTAAATTCTAGGCAGGAGCTCTACCACTGAGCTATATCCCCAGCCCTCTTTTCGCTTTTTATTTTGAATCAGGGTCTCAGTAACTTACTTGCCCAGACAGGCCTGGAACTTTTGAACCTCCTGTCTCAGCCTCCCAAGTAGCTGTCATGACAGGGTTGGGCTTCACTTCTGGGTTTTGAATGACCTCTTGTTCTGGGCCTTGGTTGGGTGCACAGAACCCAGAAATGAATCCACCAGCTGCCCTCGCCCCACCCAATGCCTGCTATCTGAGATCTCAGTGCACCTGAACGGTGAAGGGCAGGATAGTGACCACCCATTCTGTGCATATTGACATGTGCTACAAAGCTCATCTCACTGAACATTATGCGGTCCAGAAGAGGCGCAAAGCCATCTGAGGTAAGAAGAGCAAGAAGATCAAAGAAATACATCATCATCCAAGAGGGTGAGGTCCAGGGAAGGGGCATCTTTTTGAAGGGCCATATAAGGTGGAAAGCAATTCCATGTGTCAACCCATACACACACACACACACACACACACACACACACACACACACACGAATGTGTATATGCTCATGCACAAAGCATAAGTGTTCTTAGGAGAGCTGGTGGCTCGTGAGATGGCACAATGGTTAAGAACACTGGCTGCTCTTCCAGAGGATCTGGGTTTAAATCTCTGCACCACAGTGGCAGCTCACCACTGTCTATAACTCCTGTCCTAAGGATCGGGTAAAATAAGCCAAGGAGATAAAAGTCACGGTAATATGTGAGTTGTGTTTTATGTGAAACATACCCCAAATGTTTAAAGTCTGTGAGTTTCATGCTTATGAAATGGTTCAGTGGGTAAAAGTGCTTGCTGACGACCCTGAAGACCTGAGTTTGAACCCCAAGATATAAATGATAGAGAGAACTGATTCCCACAAGTTGTCCTTTGACTTCTAAATGAGCAATACTGCACTTGCACATATACCTCAATAAATAAATATAAAAGAAAACGTAATACTCTTTAGGGGCTAGAGAGATGCCTCAGCAGTTGCTTGCTGCTCTTGCAGAGGATCCAAGTTCACTTCCTAGCACCCACACTGTGGATTACAACTGTCTGTAACTGCAGTTTCAAGGTATCTGATACCCTCTCCTGTCCTTTACAGACACTGCACACACATGCTGCACAGACATACATGCAGAAAAAACAAACCAACAACAAAACTAGAAGTGGGCCAGGCAGTGGTGGCTCATGCCTGTAATCCCAGCACTTGGGGGCCAGAGGCAGGCAGATTTCTGAGTTCGAGGCCAGACTGGTCTACAAAGTGAGTTCCAGGACATCCAGGGCTGTACAGAGAAACCCTGTCTCCAAAAAACAAAACAAAACAAAACAAGTGAATTCATCTTTTAAAATAATCCTGATAATATCTCTCCAAGGATGTGAATACTACATGTGCACAAATGAAGCCTTTCTTTCCTTTCTTTCACACACATATGTATATATACATGCATATATATGTGTATATGTGTATATATACACATATATATGTATGTATATAAATACATACATATATACATATACGTATACACACACACACACATATATATATATACATACACACACACACACAAATATATGTGTGTGTGTATAAGGATAAAGATCATTATTGAAAAATATGGCAAGTCTCAGCACTGAGGAGGTGACTGAGTTTAGGCCAGTCTGGTGTACAGAGCAAGTTCCAGGACAGCCAGGGCTACACAGAAAAACCCTGTCTCAAAAAAGAAGAAGAAGATGATGAAGAGGAGGAAAAGAAGGAGAGAGGGAAGGGGGTGGGGAAGAGGAACAAGAAGAGGACAAGGAGGAAGAGGAAGAAAATGGGTTGGGTGAAGAAGAACAAAAGAAAAAGAAGGAAGACGAAGAGGAAGAGGAGAAAGTGTTGGGTATAGTTCAAGGATAAAGTGCCTGCCTAAGCATGTGTAAAAGCCTGAGTTCAAATCCTAACATTACATATAAGCATGTACGGTCTTGCATAGCTGTAATCCCTGCATTAGGGGAATGGAGGCAGAAGGATCAGAAGTTCAAGATTAGGGCTGGAGAGATGGCTCAGCAGTTAAGAGCATTGACTGGCCGGGCGTGGTGGCACACACCTTTAATTCCAGCACTTGGGAGGCAGAGGCAGGTGGATTTCTGAGTTCGAGGCCAGCCTGGTCTACAAAGTGAGTTCCAGGACAGTCAGGGCTACACAGACAGAACCCTGTCTCAGAAAAAAAAAAAAAAAAAAAAAAAAGAGCACTGACTGCTCTTTCACAGGTCCCGAGTTCAAATCCCAGCAACCACATGGTGGCTTACAACTGTCCGTAATGAGATCTGATACCCTCTTCTGGAGTATCTGGAGACAGCTATACTGTACTTACATATAATAATAAATAAATCTTTAAAAAAATAAGTTCAGGGGCTGGTGAGATGGCTCAGTGAGTAAGAGCACCCGACTGCTCTTCCGAAGGTCCAGAGTTCAAATCCCAGCAACCACATGGTGGCTCACAACCATTCGTAACAAGATCTGACTCCCTCTTCTGGTGTGTCTGAAGACAGCTACAGTGTACTTACATATAATAATAAATAAATCTTTAAAAAAAAATAAGTTCAAGCCGGGCATGATGGCGCACGCCTTTAATTCCAGCACTCAGGAGGCAGAGGCAGGTGGATTTCTGAGTTCGAGGCCAGCCTGGTCTACAAAGTGAGTTCCAGGACAGTCAGGGCTACACAGAGAAACCCTGTCTCGAAAAAACCAAAAAAAAATATATATATATAATAATAATAATAAATAAGTTCAAGGTCAGGCTAGACTATATGAAACTTTGTCTCCAAAATCCATCAGTCATTCAATAAATAAAATGTAAAATGAAAGAAAACACAAAATGTGCATAAAAATATATAGAATATACTTTTTTATTTGTTGTTTTGAGAAAGAGTCTCTTTATGTAGTCCTAGCCATCCTGGGACTTACTATGTAGAGAAGGCTGGCCTGGAACTCATGGAAATCTCCATGTATCTGCCTCTCAAGCAAAGGAGTTAAAAGTGCTCACCACCACACCTGCCTTAGAATGCGCTGCCGAGCATGAAAGAACGGATCATATTTTTAATTCTTTTTCTTTTTTTAAAGGTTTACTTATCATTATACATAAATACACTGTAGCTGTCTTCAGATCCTCCAGAAGAGGGCGTCAGATCTCATTACGGATGGTTGTGAGCCACCATGTGGTTGCTGGGATTTGAACTCAGGACCTTCGGAGATCATCTTAATGTATTTATTATTGTATGTTAGCAGGTGGTGTGTGTGGAGGGGGATGTTGCACCTAACACAGCAAACATAAAGGACTTCATTCTTTCCATCCAATTTTATGTGGTTTCTGAGGATCAAACTCAGATTGCCTTAGAAAGAGAGTAGGATGGCTGGAGAGATGGCTTAATGGTTAAGAGCACTGGTTGCTCCTCAAGGGGACCTGGGTTCAATTCTCTGTACCACAATGGCAGCTTACAACTATCTATAACTCAAGTCCTAGGGATATGATGCCCTCTTCTGATTTCTGTGAACACCAAGCACACGTATGATGCACAGACAGACATGTGGTCAAAACGTCCTTTTTTTTTTTTTCTCCCAAAAAGAATACAGTTGAGGTAGGCAGTTATCCCAGCACTCGGAAGGTAGAGGTAGCTCTCTGTGAGTTTGAGGTCAGCCTGGTATATAAAGTTCCAGAACAGCCAGCTCTACACAGAGAAACCCTGCCTTGGAAAAAAACCCAAAATAAAAGAATACAGGAGGGGGAGGGAGAGGATGGGTGGGTGAGGAAGCACCCTCATACAGGCAAAGGGGAGGGGGGAATACGTGGGATGGGGGAACGGTTGCTGGAGAGGTAACCAGGAAGTGGGATATTATTTGATACAAAGGAATGGAATGATTAATAAATTTAAAAAAATTTTTTTTAAAAAAAGAATACAGCCGGACATGGGAATACGCCTTTAATCCCAGCACTCAGGAGGCAGAGGCAGGTGGATTTCTGAGTTCGAAGCCAGCCTGGTCTACAGAGTGAGTTCCAGGACACCCAGGGCTATACAGAAAAACCCTGTCTCAAAAAAAAAACAAAAAAACAAAAAAACAAAAACAAAAACAAACAAACAAAGAATACAGTAAAAAGGCTGAAGAGATGGCTCAGTGTTCAGTAGCACTTACTGCTCTTACACAGGACCCACATATAAAAGTTCATGGCTAGGGGCTGGAGAGATGGCTAAGAGCACGAACTACACTTCCAGAAGTCCTGAATTCAATTCCCAGCAACCACATGGTGGCTTATAACCATCGGTAATGGGATCCTATCCCCTCTTCTGGGATCCCCTCTTCAGGAGTGTCTGAAGACAGCAACAGTATATAAAGAAAAGAAATAAATCTTTTTTAAAAAAGTTCATGGCTAGCCTGATCCATTGTGAGTTCAAAGCCAACTTGAGCAACCTAGTAAAACTGTTGTCAAAATAACAAAGGGGAAAACAAAACAAAACAAAACAAAACAAAACAAAACAAGAGGGCTAAGGGTGTGGCTTAGTGGTAGGATGCTTCCTAGAATCCCCCAGTAAGGGGCAGGGAATGTGGAAGTGGAGGAGACTTGCCTAGCTTGTGTGAGGCCCTAAATTCAATCCTCAGTGTTGAATGGGGGGAAAGAACCAACCCAGCCCATGTGCATCTGCTTGTTTTTGCAAAACTAAGCCTGAGGAGGGAAGCTGACAAACAAGAGAGGCTGATTGCACCAGGGCGGAGGGAGAACAAGGAGCTGAGGAGAAGTACACACATTTGCAGGATTTTCATCCCTGGAATTATGTTAGTATTTTATACATTCAAGGAATAAACCCAAAGCCAGGTGTGATGGCGGAAAGCTTGCTGAATAGGGGGAGGGGGTGGAGAGCAGTCAAAGCCACACAGCAAACTCTGTCTCAACAGCAAAGCAAGCCAAAGCAAGCAAACACATAGCAACAATAAATAAATAAGAACAAGAGTGGTGAACAATCCCGGTAACTTTCATTCTCGTCCCTCCCTCCTTCTTTCCCTCTTTTGTTGTTGTTGTTGTTGTTGTTGTTGTTGTTGTTGTAGGATAGGCTGGCTCTCCCTTGCTATGCCCCACAGCCTGACTTCAAGCTGTTGATCCCCTGCCTCCAACTCCAGAGTGCAGATCCCATAAGCGTGCCACCACACCTGCTTCAACTTCTTTCTGAACTCGTTCCCCAAGGGAAGCGACTCTCTCCAGAGCCAAGGGCACAAGCCAAGGACAGTAAAGTGTCCTTTTGTCCAAAAATAAGAAATTACACCCAGGAGGTAGTGGTGTACTCCTTTAATCCCAGAAATTGGGAGTCAGAGGCAGGCATATCTCTGAGTTTGAGGCCAGCCTGGTCTACAGAGCTAGCTCCAGTTCTCTGTGTACCCCTGGCTGTCCTGGAAGTCACTCTGTAGACCAGGCTGGCCTCGAACTCAGAAATTTGCCTGCCTCTGCCTCCAGAGTGCTGGGATTAAAGGCATGTGCCACCACGCCTGGCTTATAACCCAAATTCTTTTTTTTTTTTTTTTTTTTTTAAATTTTTTTTTTTTGATTTTTCTTTTTTTTTTTTTTTTTTTTAAAGATTTATTTATTTATTATATGTAAGTACACTGTAGCTGTCTTCAGACACTCCAGAAGAGGGCATCAGATCTCATTACGGGTGGTTGTGAGCCACCATGTGGTTGCTGGGATTTGAACTTTGGACCTTCGGAAGAGCAGTCGGGTGCTCTTACCCACTGAGCCATCTCACCAGCCCATAACCCAAATTCTGTACAGATTATTTTGTTATTTGAAATATGGTCTGCGGGCTGGAGAGATGGCTCAGCGGTTAAGAGCACTGACTGCTCTTCCAGAGGTCCTGAGTTCAATTCCCAGCAACCACATGGTGGCTCACAACCATCCATAATGAGATCTGACACCCTCTCCTGGTGTGTCTGAAAACAGCTACAATGTACTTACATATAATGAATAAATATTTAAAAAAAAAAAAGAAATATGGTCTGCACCTAGCCCAGACTGGGTAGAACTTGCTATGTAGCTAAATATGACCTTACCTTCACTAATTCTCCTGCCTCCACTTCCTGGGGTGACAAGCGTGCACTGCCATGCCTGTCTTATGCATTTCTGGGGAAGGAAACCATGCTCTTCAATGCCAGACAAGCACTCTACAAACTGAGCCACATTGCAGCAACAGATCTGTACATTTTTAATTGGGTAAATAAAATGTCTCATTGAGTCAAAGTGCCACACAAGCCTGATGGCTTAAGTCCAATCCTCAGACCCATGATGCAGAGAGACACGACTTCTCAAAGGTGTTGTCTGACCTCCAAACTCAGTGACAAAAGCAAGCTTGCATTCATACAAACACATATATAATAATAATAATACTAGACAATGAATAAAGAAAATTAAAGGAATAGGAGGAAAAGTTGGTTTCAGTAACATATCCATCTACACATGTATATGGAAAGGTAGATACAAGATACACATTCGACAATGCCAGGTGTAAGTAAGTATCACCAATGGGCTGCAGAGATTGTTCCGAAGATTGGAGCAAGAGCACTGGCTGCTCTTTCAAAAGACTCTTGTTTGATTCCCAACACCACATGGCGGCCTTCAACATCTGTAACTACAGGTCTAAAGGGATCTAACACTTCTGACTTCTAAGGTCACCTGTACTCATTCATGTACACATAACCACACACAGAGATAAGCATAATTAAAAATAAAATAACTATATTTTAAAAATCACCCACAGATATTAAATCAAAGGATAACAGAATCTCCGCATCGAATACCTACTTATTACTGAAAGGTTGAAAGCATCTTCCTCAGCTAGGAAGGGGGTGATTGCCCAGAATACACAAAAGTCTTGTTCTGACCCTAGCACCATATTAACCAGGCAATGGTGGTGCAGATCTGTCATGCTAGCACTACCCTGTGAGAGAGGCAGGATCAAATCAAGGCCATCGTTAACTACAGAGTGAATTTGAGCCCAAGTCGGGATACATTAAACCCTGTCTCCAAACTAGCAAAGATAAGACACATCCTTTACTGTGATTTCTTGACCCATCAGGTACCACTTTGAGCAAGCTATGATCACTGGTGCCCAGCAGACAGGCTCTCAGCGCCAGGTGTCAGAGGGGAGTAAGTCCTTCCTTCCTTCCTATGGTGTTCCCACTGAAAATGTGTGACCTGAATCCGCTGGGATGAATATTGTGGGGCTGCCCTCTACAATAAAAACGTCAACATGAAAGATAAAGGAAAAGTGATAGAACTTTATAAAGGATGAAGAGATAGTCACTGGAGTACTCGGAGCTCCATAGAGATGTGGCTGTGCTGTGCGAGGGCACCAGGCCACCCTGGAAGTTAATGAAACCCAGGTAAACAGACCCTGAGAATCAGAGGTGAGATACCCCTGGGTTCTGGGTGGAGCCATCCTTCCTGTGCTGGCCACCGTGAAAGCAGCAGCCACAGCTCTGTGCTGCCCCATGGCCTTGCGCTTCAACAAAGGCCACAAGGTGTCGAAGAATGTCAGTAAGCGAGGCACGGCCTCACCAAGCACACCAGATAGTCCAGGAGATGCTTGGCTACGTGCTACAAGCCGTGGGGCCATGGAGCCGCTTGCTCAAAATGTCCAAGGACAAGTTTGCAAGTTCATCAAGGAAAGGGTGGGCATGCGCATCTGCCCCGAGAGTAGGTGACAGAAGCTGAGCCACGTGCTGGTGGCCGTGAAGAGGGCTGTGGCCAAGAAAGACTGACACCTTCCCCCTAAACATTTATGCTGCACAAACAAACAAAACAAAACAAAATAAAACAAAACAAAACAAAAACCAAAAAAACACCACCAACAACAAAACAGAGGCAGCAAACTTATCCTCAAGTGCATTCTTGAGCAGCTTTCTTGGGTGCACAGAAGGTTCTCAAATACTTTGGCCTGCTCCTCCAGGCTTCTAAGAACTGGTCCGGTGAGGACAAGTTTGTGTCTGCTAAAGAGAAAGGTCTGAAGCCACAGCAAACATGGGCAGTCTAGTTAGGAAAGAGAAACAGGAGTAGATGCCTGCAGGTGGTGGCGATTGGGGATCGAGGACCTGCCCCGGCCTGAGGATTACAAGCAGGTAATAGTTGCTAGGGCAGGAAGAGGGGGAACATTTTCTTCAGTGATGTAATCACTGGAGGGGCGCCCACACTCTGGTAAATCAACCCTCTACATGTCGTAGAAACACTGATAAAATACAGAGGGTCACAATAAATAAATGAATAAACAGGTAGGTAGATAGATAAATTCAACAAAACAAAAACCATGGACTGACAGGATGGCTCACCAGTGAAAAGAGATTGCCGCCAAACTTGATAACCTCAGATAGAGTCCTAGCTCCCAAGTAACTGAAGGAGAGAACTGGGTGCTGGGAGTTGTCCTATGACTTCTACATATGTGCACCCATGTAATAAAAAAAAAAATCAACATGAAAATAGAAAGCTTCTGCCCCCTAAATGATGGGATTTAAAGTGTGCATTACCACGTCAAGTTAAAAAAATAAATAGGAAAATAGAAAGGGAATTAATTAGCTAGGAAGAAGGAGATCAGTAAGTGGGAGAAGGAAACTAGAGATGATAACAAAGCTGGGCAGTGATAGCAAACTCCTGTAACCCAAGTACTTAGGAGGCAGACGCAGGTGGCTCTCTGTGAGTTCGAGACCAGCCAGGTGTACAGAGTGAGTTCCAGGACAGTCAGGGCTACACTGAGAAACCGTTGTCTTGAAAACAAAACAAAAACAAAAATGGAAAACAAACAGAAAACCCAAAGTTAAAATTCAGAGTCAAGGATCCACAGTCACTGGGCAGTGGTGGCACATGCCTTTAATCCCAACACTTGGGAGGCAGGAGCAAGGAGTTAGAGGCTAGCCTAGTCTACAAAGTGAATTCCAGGGCAGCCATGACTGTTGTTACACAGAGAAACCCAGTCTCTAGGGTAGGAGATGGTGGGGGACCCATATTCATTTAGGAGGCCTCTTCTGGCCTTCTTTTCTGTTCTGAGTTTTGCATGATGGGCAGCCACACAAGAAAAAGGATGCTGAGCTGAAGGGAGAGTGTACTGAAAGGGTGGTGCCATGGCAACCTGCAGGCAGCCCTGTGCAAGGAGCAACAAAAGGAAGAAGTACCGGAGTGTGGTGGCTCATACCGCTAACCCCAGCACTCAAAAGGCTGAAGCAGGCAAATTCCTGTGAGTTGGAAGACATCTTGGACTACAGAATGAGACTCCTCCAAAACTCTAAAATATTAAAAATAAAGTTACTAGTGGGCTGCAGACACGGCTCCGCAGGCCTTCGACCAAGCCTGATGACGTGAGTCCGATCCTCAAAACCCACACAGTGGAAGCAGAGAACTGACTCAAGCAAGTTGGCTTCTGACCTCCACTGAGGTTTCAGCTACTCCCTCCTGCCCCTCCCTGACAGCTGTATGCCCTGCTCCAGTTGCATAAGATCTTAGAAGATGCTAGGTAGTGTGCAGAGGTGGAGTTGGCCGAAGCTTCCTTTATGCAGCTATGGGAAGTTGTAACACATGCTGCGATGAGGACTTTCAGTACATCTGCTTTGGGGGTTACCCACACTTCTACAGGTAACTCCTCAGCCACATTCCAATAGGAAGTATCCACTTTAACATACCTGCAAGTAACCCCTCACCCACCCTCCCGAAAATAAGCCCAAGAAACCCACAAGTTCCCTAAGCTAGAATTTAGGGTAGTCATTACTTTGGTCCTTCAGTGACATCCTATCTTGAGAGAATAGACATTTGTTAACATATGACCAAGAGAAGAGAATGCAAACACTATCTGAGGAGATGCAACTACTTCCCAAAGAGAAGGACCACAAAGCTCATAGCTGCACATTTTTCCTTCTTTTTGCCAATCGTGTTTAGCCCAAATGCCATTCAAGCCCTAAGTCCGAGCATAACTTCCAGATTACAGAAGAGACAGGAAAGACAAACATGCTAAGCAAGGAAACTGATATATGCCGGGTGGGGGATATTCTACAGAAACCCTGCCCTGAAGTATTCAGAATGTGGTGCACGGATCAGAGATTAAAGAGATTAATCCTTGCAGCTGAGAGAGAGAGGGAGAGAAAGAGAAGGAGAGAGAGAGGGAGAGGAAAGAGGAGGGAAGGAAGGAGAGGGAGGGAGGGAGGGAAGGAAGGAGGAAGGGAGGGAGGGAGAGAGAGGGAGGGAGAGAGGGAGAGAGAGAGAGAGAGAGAGAGAGAGAGAGAGAGAGAGAGAGAGAGAGAGAGAGCGCGAGAGCGCCAGACAGCAGACTCGCTGCATCTTCTGATAGAACCTTAATAGCCCCATCTATCACAGAACCCAGCCTGGCCTTGAACTGTCAGTGTAGCCAAGGGATGGCCTTGAGTTCCTGATCCTTTTGTCTGTCTCTGAAATGCTGGGATTACAGATGCGAGCCAAGTGCACCCAGCTTTACGTAGTGGTGCTCTTGACCAAACAACAAGAAATCAAACTCAGACTTTCCCAAGCTTCTTCCAAAACCTAGTTTACAAAGATGGGTGGATGGCTTCACCCACAGCATTGATGTCTTTAGAAAACCACAGAACAGGAGGATTCTACACCACACATTGCCATGTCCCCCCAAACCCCACAAATGACAGGAAAGAAAGGGAGGAGGGAAGAAGGAAAAGGGAAGGAAGGAAAAGAAGGTGGTGAGGTCCCAGCAGTGGTGGCACACACCTTTAATCCCAACACTTGGGAGGCAGAGGCAGGCGGATATCTGAGTTCGAGGCCAGCCTGGTCTACAAAGTGAGTTCCAGGACAGCCAGGGCTACACAGAGAAACCCTGTCTCGAAAAACCAAAAAAAAAAAAAAAAGAAGGTGGTGAGGTGTCTCTTGAGGTGAAAGTGCTTGCTCCAAGCCTGATGACCCGAGTCCACTCCCTAAAACCCACGTGAAGGACAGAGAAAACCCTTACAAGTGCCGTGGTGTACACCTGCACATCAATGGATAAATAAATGTAATAATATTTTTTAAAGGAAAAAAGAGAGGCTGTCTGAGCTCAAAGGAGGCTTTGGAGAGCTATCAGCCAAATGCCCATGTATAATTTACATACTGATTTGCAACATGCTCACAGAGAAAAGGCATTTATGAGACCAGTGTGTGCAGGAGGAGGGGGGATGAACAGTAAGTAGTAGGTATTAGACGGCATTAAGCTAACTCTCTTGGCTTTGTTCATTCGGGCTTTGTCGTGGTACCATGGCCAGCATGGAGGTTGTAAATACAAGAGTACTTCTCTCTTGGAGACTAAAATACACAAAGACAAAATAAGTTGCTGATGTCTGTGCCTGGCTTTAAAATAAGGCAGAAGTACGGAAAGGGGACATGGCAGTGTTAGACTAAAAAAAGATCCACCATATGCTGGCAATTGTGAGAACCAAATGAAGGGCACATAGGATTTCCTTATACTATGTTTTCTGTATTTAAAAAGTCAGTGTTGGAGTGGGGCAGGAAAGGAGTGGCAGAGCACTACGGTATGCACCAAAGAAAAGACGTATTCACAAAATCAAATACCGAGGCTAGGTCAAATCCTGCCTCTGAGGGAAAACTTAAAAGCCAGCCTTTGTCTTTCCCCCCCATGCTGTTGAACCCAGAGTCTCAAGGAGGCAAGTGCACGATCCCTGAGCAACCTTACCGACCCTAGGAAAGATATTCTTGAAACAGATGGGACAGTAAGAAAATGGATTGAGAAAACTGGGCCAGCAAGAAGGCTCGATGGGTAAAAGTGCTTGCTGTTAACCCTGATGACCTAAGTGCCTATCCTGGGTCCCACGGGATGGAAGGAGAAAACTGCCTCCCAAAAGTTGCCCTCTGACTTTCCCACGTGGCAGGTCACACACGAATGTGCACGTGCATACGCATTGTACAAATAGCTGTAAATTTTGAAAAACAGAAGAAAACAGATAAATTATATCAGACAAATATTGTCAAATTTTAGATGTGATATGGCACTGTATTCATGCAAAAGAATGTGTTCTTGTAAGATCCTTACGACTGTATGGGTGATACGTGTGTGCACATGTTCTGTGTGTTTGGACACATGTATGTGAGTGTGTGTACATATGGGTACCAGAGGTTGATACTAGACATCTTCTACACCTTAGCTTTTTGAGAAAGGATCTCTCACTGAACTTAGAGGTTATTAATTAAACTAACCTGGCTGGCCAGGGAACTGCCAGGATCCTCTTGTCTCTACTCTCCTAGCTCTGGGGTTTCAGATGTGTGCTCCAAACAAGAGTTTTATGTGGGTGCTGTGGATTGAACTCAGGTCCTCATGCCTGTGTGGCAAACGCTTCACCCACTGAGCCATCTCCTCAACTTAAAAACAGGCAAATAACCTAATATCTACAATTTAATTTCTTCCTTTCTCTGCAAATCACCTTTTGCTTTTTTTGAGACAGGGTCTCAGTCTATACCCCAAACTCACCTTGAACTTGCAACCCTCAAGCCTCAATCTCTTTGGGTGGGGTCAGGTAGTAAAGTTTCTTTATGTAGGTAGCCCTAGCTGTCCTGGAACTTACCCTGTACTCCAGGCTGGCCATGAACTCAGAGATCCGCTTGCCTCTGCCTTTGCTAAGATTACAGGTATGCACCACCATGCCGGCTCTACCTCAGCTCCTGAATGCTAGGGTTACAGATGTGTGCCACCATACCTGGCTCCAAAACTTATTTTCAGGTGGTAAAGAAATAAATGTAATTGGTAATCAAAGCAGGCAGTGGCAAGAGGATGCCAAGTGGAAGGTTTGCCTGAACTACAAAAAGGGTTCACACCTGGGCAGTACAGTACCATCACACCATGAAAAATATAAAAGTAGCTGGGATGTAGTTCAGTGGTACAGCGTTTGCTTGGCACATGGGAGATCCTGTGTTTAATCCCCAGTGCTGTGAGGGGCAGAGGGTGTGCATAGTGTGTGTATGTGCGTGTGAGTGTGTGTGTGTGAGAGTGTGTATGTGTGAGTGTATGTGTGTGAGTGTGTGCGTGTGTGTGTGTGAGTGTGTATGTATGTGTGTGAGAGTGTGTGTGCATGTGTGTGTGAGTGTGTGTGCGTGCATGTGTGTGAGTGTGTATATGTGTGTGTATGTGTGTGTGTATGTGTGAGTGTGTATGTGAGTGTATGTGTGTGAGAGAGTGTGTGTGTGCGTGCATGTGTGTGAGTGTGTGTGTGTGAGTGTATGTGAGTGTGTGTATGTGCATGTGTGTGAGTGTATGTGTGTGTGAGAGCGTGTGTGTGTGTGTGCGTGCATGTGTGTGTGTGAGTGTGTGTATGTGAGTGTGTGTGTATGTGTGAGTGTGTATGTGAGTGTATGTGTGTGTGAGAGTGTGTGTGTGCGTGCATGTGTGTGTGTGAGTGTGTGTGTATGTGTGAGTGTGTATGTGAGTGCATGTATGTGTGAGTGTGTATGTGTGAGTGTATGTGTGTGTGAGTGTATGTGTGTGTGAGAGTGTGTGTGTGTGAGTGTATGTGTGTGTATGTGTGTGTATATGTGTGTGTGTATGTGTGAGTGTGTGTGTGTGTGTATGTGTGTGTGTGTAGGGAAGCTGGAGAGATGACACAGCTGTGAAATGCACTTGCTGCCCTTCTAGAGGACTCCACTTCAGTTCCTGACACCTAGGTCAGACAACTCACAGCCACCTGCCTGGAACTCCAGTTTCAAAGGACTTGACGCTTTCTTCTGGCCTCTATTGGTACTGCACCCATGTGTGCTTGTGTGCAGAATTGAGTGTGTGGGAAAGAAGAAAGAATTGAGAAGTATCTAAAAGCCAGATGATTCAAATAGGTGGAGGAAATTATGCCTTATCTCTCATTTTACCCAGTCTGCCTTAATTAAATTTTGTGAGCTGGGGGTGGAGGCACACCGTGGAGTGAGTATGAGGGTAGAACATGCAGGAGTCGGTGCTCTCCTTCCAGCATGTCGTCCCAGGGATAGAAGCCAGGTCTTCAGGCTGGCAGCAACCATCTTCACTTGCTGAGCTGTCTCACTGGCCCTTAATTTGTTTTCACCGTAGCACTCACGACTACATAAACAACTGAGGTCTCTCCGTGTTGCTTTTTTATTGTACACTGCTCACTGCTGTCTCACAAGGAGGCCATGTGAGCTCCATAATTCTGAGAATGAGTTCAGCACCTTTTCTATTGCATTCCTAGGATGTAGCACGGTATTCAGCACATATAAGACAGTAGTCTGGGGGCTGGCGAGATGGCTCAGCGGGTAAGAGCACTGACTGTTCTTCCGAAGGTCCTGAGTTCAAATCCCAGCAACCACATGGTGGCTCACAACCACCTGTAATGGAATCCAATGCCCTCTCCTGGTGCATCTGAAGTCAGCTACAGTGTACTTGTGTATAATAAAAAATAAGTCTTTGGGCTGGAGTGAGCAGGGACTAAGAGACTGGAGCGGGGCCGACTGGAGCCAGCAGAGGTCCTAAAAATTCAATTCTGAAGAACCACATGAAGGCTCACAACCATCTGCACATAAATAAATAATAAATAAATAAATAAATACATAAATAAAATTTTAAAAGAAAAAGACAGTAGTCTGGAACTTCCGGAGGATTCTATTAGCTCCTCTTGTCTCCCTGCTACCCTGTAGCAATGGAGATTGAATCTAGGGGCTCCAGAATAACACCAGGTGCTCTACCACTAAGTCACACTCCTTATACCCCCCACCCCTGTGGGAATCAAGGCAGGTGCTCTAATATCAGGGGATTGTAGGATGTGCTCTACAGATGAGCTATCTCCTTAACCTTTTTTTTTTTTTTTTTTTTTTTGGTTTTTGAAGACAGGGTTTCTCTGTGTAGCCCTGGCTGTCCTGGAACTCAGAAATTCACCTGCCTCTGCCTCCCAAGTGCTGGGATTAAAGATGTGCGCCTGGCCTCTCCTTAACCTTTTTATTTGTATTTTTTAAAAAAAAAGATTTACTTATTATTATATCTAAGTACACTGTAGCTGTCTTCAGATGCACCAGAAGAGGGCGTCAGATCTCATTACAGATGTTTGTGAGCCACCATGGGGTTGCTGGGATTTGAACTCAGCAGTCGGTGCTCTTAACCACGGAGCCATTTCTCCAGCCCTCCTTAACCTTTTTAAAAAATATACTTTACTATTTCTATATCAGTGTCTGTGTGAATGTGTGCACAAATGGACAGAGCTGCCATCCAGAAGAGGCCATCAGACCCTTAGAGTTGGAGTCACAGGCTACTGTAACCGATCAGACGTAGGTGCTTGGAATCAAACTCTAATCTCTTTTCCGGGAGCACCAGAGCTGCCATCCATCCACTCCCGCTCTTCGACATGTCCTTCCTACTGGAAACTCACACGGGCTATTCAGACACACCTGGAAGCACATTTGACAAGTCCCCAGGTGGGCTGGGGCCGTGCCTCTGTGGTTAAACTGTTTGTCCAGCATGAATCCATGAGGAAGCCCAGACCTGAGGAAATGCCTGGTGGGTGTGGTGGTCTGCCTGTAATTTCAGTCTGAGAAGTGGAAACGGGGTCTTAGAACAGGCTGTTGAGTGACACCAGTCATATCCGTGAGCCCTTAGTTTGACTGAGACACTCTGCCTCAAAGAATCAGATGGAAAGGTGATCAAGAACGATGCTGGACATGAGCCTATGCCTCCACATGCATGCACACGCCTGAACTTGCACCCCAACCACATGCACACATGACGGGGTGGTGGGAGGAAGGAAAAATGAAAAGGAAAGGTGCATGTCCTTTGGAGTTTATGTTCTGAAAGAATTGGGTAGGAAAATAATAAAATGGGACTCATGATAAAGAGTATAAACAATATGTATGTGAGGAAGGGTGTGGCTCAGTTGGTAGACTGCTGGACCAGCATGAACCAAGCTCTGGTTCAATTCTTAGCACCATATGCACCACACTTGGTGGTGGTCCATGCCTGTAATCTCGGTACTAAAGATGTTGAGGCAGACGGATTGCGAGTTCAGGGTCATGTTTGGTTACTTATGGTTATGTAGTGAGTTCCAGGCCAGCCTGGGTTAAAGGACGTGCCCTGCAAGCATGAGGACCTGAGTTCGAATCCTTTGTATGTACATTAAACTTAATCATGGCTGCTATGCCTGTAACCCCAGCATCAGGTCATGGGACAGGAAGATCCATCCTGAGAGCCCATAGACCATCCAGTAAAGCCCAAAAGACACATTTCTTAAGTCAGTTAGAGACCCTCGCTGAAGATAAGAACACAGAGCTGGGTTCAGTGGCACATGCCTTTAATCTCATACTCGGGAAACAGAGGCAGGGGGATCTCTGAGTTTGAGGCTAGTCTACTCTTCATAGTGGGTTCCTGGATAGCTAAGGCTACACAGAGATACCCTGTCGAAAGAAAAAAAGAAAGAAAGAAAGAAAGAAAGAAAGAAAGAAAGAAAGAAAGAAAGGAAAGAGAGAGAGAGAGAGGGAGGGAGGGAGGGAGGGAGGGGGAGAAAGATCACAGTGAAAACCATTCTACATCTTACTCTGGCCTCTGCATGTGTGAACCCACACTTACATGAGTAAAACACATACACACACACATATACACATACATACACACATGTACACATACATACACATTGTACACATGTATATATACATATACACACAAACACACAAATGCACATACATGCATACACATATGCATACAAGTACACATACATACACACAAACACGCACATATGCACACACATGTACACACACACAAAGATATGTGGTAGTAGGACTTTAGAAATGGCTGCCAGTGTATGGTGACACCCTTTGCTCATTTGTTACTTGCCATCCTGCCGTGTTCACCGGTTGATTGGTTGGTTTGTTTCTTTACATTTATTTATGTAGTGTGTTCTGTGTGCATGCAGAGGTCAAAGAACAGCCCGTGAATCTGTTTTTACCATCTACCATGTAGGCCCTGGGAACCAAACTCAGGCGATCAGTCTTGGTGGCAAGCACTTTTACCCACTTAGTCATCTGCAGACCTCATTTTCCTTCTTTTTTGGGGGGTGGGGTGGGGTAGGGTGAGGGGTCTTCACCATGTAACCCAGTTTTGCCTTAACCTCACTGTTGCCCAGGCTGGTCTCAAACTCAAATCAACCCTCCTACCTCCCAATTGCAAGGATTACTGGAGTAAACAGGATTACAGGATAAAAGTCCAGCCAGAAGAGGAAATTTTGAAGAGGGCCTGGGGGTCAGGAAGAGACCCCTGCAGGGAGGAATAATGAAGTGTAGAAGTCCTGTGGTGAAGCTGAGATCTGCATTTCCAAGCAATGGAATGTATTGAATTCAGGGCAGCAGAAAGCCACCGGCAACGCAGGGAGTGTTAGTGGGTCACAGATCTGAGCACCAGCTAGGTTCTAAAAGACCTTGTAGGCCAGAGTGAGCGAGCGATGTGAGCGTCTTCTGACACACTGGAAATGTACCGGACGAATGCAGGAAATCTCGTGACAATTGTGGATGACTTGCAGGGGAGGCTGTCCTGCCACGGTGTCTGGGCGTTCATGGTGGATTTAGCCTCACAGGACCTGCTACACTGCACAACTGATGAATGAATGTTAAAGCAGACGCAGGACTGGGGATGTTGCTTGGCTGGTAGAGTGTTTGTCTAGAGTGACTCTAGATTCAGTTCTCGGTAGTACGTAAAGCGGGTACAATATCATAAGCTGTAGTCCCAGTACCCTGGGAGACCGAGGATGGGAAGGTGCCGGAAGATCAGAACAGGAAGGTCACGCTCCACTACACAGAAGTACAAGGTCATTCCAGAGTAGGTTTGGGGAATGTTTTTGTTTTGAAATCAAATGTACAGAGTGTGCTTCGGAACTGGTGTGAATGCAGGGTGTGTGTGTGTGTGTGTGTGTGTGTGTGTGTGTCTACGGTGACCTGCAAAAGCAAAATCTAGGTAAGCCTCCCTGTGGCGGCATACAAGGCTTTGATTCCAGTACCCAGGAAGCTCAGTTGGATGCAGAGCTTGAGTTCAAGGCCAGCCTGTCTCAGGACAGCCAGGGTTACATAAAGAAATCTTGTCTCAAATAATCAAAGAGAAAAGAGAAGCTATGCCACCCTGGCCTCCTCCCCCAGCTCCCAAAAGTCAGTCACTGGGTTCTATTGATTCCCTTCCGGTCAATATCCTTCTCTCTCACAGCTGGAAGATACCTCTAACCCAGGCTAGACCTAACCTGCTGCTGCCTGGACCACTGCAGATGCAGTCCAGTTTCAGCCTTGTGATGTCAACTTGATGGACTCTTACGGTCACCTTGGGAGACAAACTTTTGGGTATTCGAACAAGGGAGTTTCTAGATTGTGTAAACTGGGGCAGGAAATGTCACCCCAAATAAAGGAGGCATCATCTCCTGGTGTTAGATCCTGAATAAAAAAGAGAAGCAATTTGAGCCCAGCATCCATGCCTCCTTGCTTCTGATTACTGATGCAATGTGATTAGCTGTGTTCTTGCCGCCAGGTTAGGCTGCACCCTGGAACCCTGAGTCAAAGCAAATCCTTCTGTCCTGAGGCTGCTTTTTATTAGATCCTGTGTCTCAGCAATGAAAACAAACAAGCAAAAACTAATCAAGTCTCTTGCCCTCCAGTTTATTCTCCAAACCCTTGAGAGATGTTTGACAAGGGATATCCCAAGCTATCTTTCCTTAATGCTCCAACCACCACCACCACTTTCTCCAGTTTTTGAGTGCTGATGTTATCAATGATAAACTCTGAAGTGACTCCGGTCTTCACCACGAACACGGCACTTAGACCACATCATTCTACTCTTACGCTCTAAGGTATTGATATTATGCATGGAGTTCTGTTCGGTTTGTTTTTGAGATAGTGTCTTGTGCAGCCCAGGTTGGTCTTGAACTCACTATGTAGCCAAGGATGATTTTGCACATCTGAATCTCCTACCCTGACCACCTCCTGAGTACTGGGATGACACAAATTTGATGGCTTTGAGACAAGGTCTCACTATGTAGACCTGGGTATCTGGAACTCTTTATGTACACTAGTCTGGCTTCAAACTCATAGAGATCTGCCTGTCTTTGCCTCCTGTGTACTGCAATTAAGGTTATATGCCACCGTGCCCAGTGGTTTCAATGTTCATTCAAAACAGGATCTTGCTTTGTAGTCTTGGCAGACTGGTCTCAAATTCTCAGTCTTCCTGCCTTGGTCCCCAGAGGGCTGAGCTTACAGACATGTATGTGCCTGGTAGAGTTTTAGGAGCTGTGATTTTAGTGGGGTGTCACAGTGCTGTGGTGAAAGTGCCTGGTCTAGAATCCCGGACTCACTGCTGAACAATTTCACTTTTGCTTCTGCTTCCACAGGGGCAAATGAAGATATTGGGACTGGGGAGAAAGCTCAGTGGGCAAAAGTACCTGTTGTGCAGGCCAGATTTCGATCCCTGAAACCCCCATAGGTGGAAGGAAAGAACTGACTTCCCAAGGATTTCTTCTGGCCTCCACAACTATGCCTTTGCACTCCTGACCACACAGACATGCATACACAGACATGCACATAGTAATAATGATGATAATGGTAATAAGAAAAACTTTAAACGGAGATAATAATAGTCAAGGAAATGAAATAATGCAATTCACATAGGGCAGATCTGCCCAGTCCCAAACAAGTCCGTGATGACACTACCGATACCAACGCATTTATGTATTCATCCATTTATTTCTTTGTTCTGCTTCTATTTTTTTTCAGCATTTTCTAAAGGTTTATTTATTTATTATTATATGTAAGTACACTGTAGCTGTCTTCAGATGCACCATAAGAGGGCGTCAGATCTCATCATGGGTGGTTGTGAGCCAAGTGGTTGCTGGGAATTGAATTCAGGACCTTCAGAAGAGCAGTCAGCGCTCTTACTGCTGAGCCATCTCTCCAGCCCCTGCTTCTATTTTTTTGAGACGGGGATTCTTGTAGCCCAAGCTGGCCTTGAACTCACCTTAAAGACATAAATGGCCTTGAACTTGTGATGTTCCTGTCTCCATCTCCCAAGGGCTGGGATTATAGGTGTGCTTTGTTCAGGGCTTTTGTAAAGTAGACAGCCTACCAGTGTGCTACTACTATAGGCAGCCTACCAGTGTGCTGCTACTATAGGCAGCCTACCAGTGTGCTGCTACTATAGGCAGCCTACCAGTGTGCTGCTACTATAGGCAGCCTACCAGTGTGCTGCTACTATAGGCAGCCTACCAGTGTGCTGCTACTATAGGCAGCCTACCAGTGTGCTGCTACTATAGGCAGCCTACCAGTGTGCTGCTACTATAGGCAGCCTACCAGTGTGCTGCTACTATAGGCAGCCTACCAGTTTGCTGCTACTATAGGCAGCCTACCAGTGTGCTGCTACTATAGGCAGCCTACCAGTTTGCTGCTACTATAGGCAGCCTACCACCAGTGTGCTACTACTATAGGCAGCCTACCAGTGTGCTACTACTATAGGCAGCCTACCAGTGTGCTACTACTATAGGCAGCCTACCAGTGTGCTACTACTATAGCCAGCCTACCTGTGTGCTACTACTATAGGCAGCCTACCAGTGTGCTACTACTATAGGCAGCCTACCAGTGTGCTACTACTATAGCCAGCCTACCTGTGTGCTACTACTATAGCCAGCCTACCTGTGTGCTACTACTATAGGCAGCCCTTGCTGGTTTGCGCTTTACTACAGCTGAGCACTTACTGTTACAGCCCAAAAACCTTATGCCCATGACCAAGATCAGGGTTTGGACAACTGCACTATTCTTCTGTCAGGTTTTGTTTGCTTTGCAAGCTAAGGATGGGATTCACATTTTTAATTTCTTGGTAGAAAAAGAGAACAACAATAAGAAATATTTTGGGCTGGTGAGATGGCTCAGTGGGTAAGAGCACCTGACTGCTCTTCCGAAGGTCCAGAGTTCAAATCCCAGCAACCACATGGTGGCTCACAACCATCTGTAATAAGATCTGACTCCCTCTTCTGGAGTGTCTGAAGACAGCTACAGTGTACTTACATGTAATAAATAAATAAATCTTTTTTTAAAAAAAGAAAGAAAGAAAAAAAGAAAAAGAAATATTTCAAGACACATTATGGTTTGAATGTGAAATGTAGCCCCACAGGCACATATATGGAATTTTGTTCCCCAGCTGGAAGTATGATTTTTGGAAGCCTTTGAAAACTCTAGGAGGTAAGACTTAGCCTAAAAGTAGATCAAGTAGATCACTTGAGGATGTGCCCTTGATTATAGGTTCCCTCCTGGCTCGGCCCTCACTCACTGCTTTCTAGTAACTTTGTCCAACTTAACAGTTGTGGTTTATGACGGTGGTGATGGGAGTGGGGGTGGGGCAGATGTGCATGGAGGGGATGGAGAGAACTCAGTTATGAGTGCGTCCTCTTGCAGAGGACCCAAATTCAGTTCCCAGCACCTATATCAGGCAGCTCACAAGCACCTTTAACTCCAGCTCCAAGGGATCTGACACCTTCCTCTATTCTCCTGTACACACACCCTACACAGACACACAGAATTAAAAATAAAATAAAACACTTTTTGAAGAACAAAGAGGGGAGGCCTAGATGGCTCAGCGGTTAAGAGCACTGACTGTTCTTCCAGAGGTCATGAGCTCAATTTCCAGCAACCACATGGTGGTTCACAACCATCTGTAATGGGATCTGATGCCCTCTTCTGGTGTGTCCGAAGCCAGCTACAGTGTACACACATACATTAAATAAATAAATAAATAAATAAATAAATAAATAAGTAAATAAATCTTCAAATAAAATTAAGTTAAATAAAAAAAAAAGGGGACAAAGAGAGAACAGGGTGAGCTGGGAGGCCTGGTGTCTTCACCAGTCATCTCTACCTAATTCCCTGAGGCAAATTCTCTGACTGAACTTGAAGCTCATTATTCAGCTAAGTCTATACGTTTGAAGGACCACCTGTCTCTACCTACTCAGTGCTTGGGATACAGGCATGCACTGCCATAGCCACTGTTTGTTTGTTTGCTTGCTTGCTTTTAATGTGGTGCTAGGGATCCGAACTCAGATCCTCAATCTTGCAAGGCAGTCACTCTTTACCAACTGAGCCATCTCCCTGCCCCAAACATAGACTTTTGCCTCCACGACGAGCCACCTCGACACGGGCCTACAACAATGGAGCCAGCCAATACACAGAATGAAATCTCTGAGATCGTGAGCCAAAGTAATAAACTGCTCTTGGGCTGGCGAGATGGCTCAGTGGATAAGAGCACTGGCTGCTCTTCCAAGGGTCTTGAGTTCAAATCCCAGCAACCACACAGTGACTCACAACCATCTGTATAGCTACAGTGTACTCACAAACATAAAATAAATAGATAACCCTTTTTTAAAGGTATTAAAACTGTTCTCTCATCTCTCAGAAAGAGCTCATCCAGGCAGTAGGGGATCTCTCAAAGATTATAGCTGTGGTTCAGCTGCTGAAAGCCACAAGCTTGAAGGTGCATAAGCAAATACCCTGGGATAGGGTGAATAGACTAAAATCTATTCACTCTAAGATGAATTTAAAAAAGAGATTTAGTCTGGGCATGGCAATATATGTCTATAATCCCAGCACTAGGGAGGCTGAGGTAGGTGGACTGCCATGAGTTTCCGGCCTACAGAGAAAGAGCTTGTCTAAGCTCATCGCTATGTATCTGTGCTGACTAGTTCTACCTAGGAAGGAAGTCATTATTTTTACACATTTTAATTAAAATAAATGAAAATTAAATGTTTATTGTGTGTGTTTATAAAGAGATATGTGCATGTGAGTGCATGCACCCGTGGAGGCAGGTCCTACAGAGCTGGCATTAGGGAGGGTTGGGAGCCATCCCAATGTGGGTGTTGGGAACCAAAAAAATTTTCTTCTGGAAGAAAATTTCAGAGCTTTTAGCTGCTGAGCCCTCTCTCTAACCCCACAAGGAAGGGAGTATTAATGACGAATTATCTAGATCAGGTTGCCCTAACCAATCATCTGGGGGTTGGAGGGATTGTCTCAATTTTTTTTTTTTTTTGTTTTGGTTTTTCGAGACAAGGTTTCTCTGTGTAGCCCTGGCTGTCCCAGAACTCTCTGTAGACCAGGCTGGCCTCGAACTCAGAAATCCACCTGCCTCTGCTTCCCAAGTGCTGGGATTAAAGGCGTGCGCCACCATCGCCTGGGGGTTGTCTCAAATATTAATTGAGGTGGGACCCATCGTGAATGTAGGCATTTCCTGGGATAGGACCTCAGCTATTTAAGAGTAAAAGACACTAGCTGAAAAAGCAAGCAGGCAGCACGGGTGCTTTCATTTCTCTCTACTTTTTTTTTTTTTTTTTTGGTTTTTCGAGACAGGGTTTCTCTGTATAGCCCTGGCTGTCCTGGAGCTCACTTTGTAGACCAGGCTGGCCTCGAACTCAGAAATCCGCCTGCCTCTGCCTCCCAAGTGCTGGGATTAAAGGCGTGCGCCACCACGCCCGGCTCTCTCTACTTTTGACAGCACATGTGACGAGACTGGCTGCATGGGCTCCTGCCTTGCTTTTCCTGAAATGATCGACTGAAATTATAAGCCAAATAAACCCTTTACTCCTCTAAGTTACTATTAGTCTGAATGTTTTGTTTCAGAAATCAAACTAGAACACCACACACATCATACGACAACACATGCATGCATACACACAGAGACGCACGCATGCACGCACTCGACGTCAGTCTCTCCCATTTGGAGACCAGAACTCTGACTCTCAGCCCCAAAGGCATCATTAATCTGCAGTTTGAGCTTGGGCAGACAGTTACTGGTTCAGCGCTTGCACAGTGGATTTTAGAATCAGAATACACTTGGTTCAAAGCCCAGCTCTGCCATTGACTGGCTGAATCAACCAGTTCCATCCCTGTGGTCTGCAAACAGAGGGACTTTATATACAACATACTGGGTAGATTGAATAAAAGTCCCCATGGGATGCACTCTTGCCCCACTTTCTCTCTCTAGGCTACTATTTTTCCATCTCAGAAATGATGAGCCCTTTCTGTTCTGACACTTTTGGATCGTGATATCCAACATGTCTTATTTTAGCTCGGTGTCTGGCTCGAATGTTGTGATTTGAATCTGCACAGAGGCTGTACCCTGCTTTCCTTGAAAAAGGTCTTCTCAGGTTAGGGTGAAGGCTGGGGGAAGGTTTGGCCTCAAGAGAGCTGGGGAAGGAGCAGGGACATCCTTCTGCAACTGCTTCCACAGTGACCTACAAAGATGGACCCTGTGGGAGAGCAGGGTGAAGGAGAAACACCGTAGGTTGTGGCAGATTATATATCTATGTATGAGGAGATGGTTCAGTGGATAAGCGTGCTTAGTGTTCAAGCATGAGTACCCAAGTTTGAATTTCCAACATCCATTTACCAAGTAAGCCTTGGCTGACCCATGTCTGTGACCCATGCACTGGGGAGTCAGGCCAGAGACAAGCAGATCCATAGACCTCGTTGGAGCCAGTCTAACTGAAATGGCAGTAACACACCCTTTATCAAGGCAATAATGCAGCATATGACTGAAGGTCACAACATTCTGCTGTGGCTCTACATGCACAGATGCACAGACCCACATACCTCATATGCATAACACACACATGGGCACACACACATACACACTCTTAGATATCAGTCAATCAGACTGGATTGTTGAGATGAAGTATATTGGAATTACAGTAAACTGGTCTGGAATGAATTGGATTGGACAGGGATGGAGGGATAAGACGCCCCCAAAGAACTTCGCTGTGATCTCCAGACACTGGCATCATCTGGAAGCTGTTCATGTTGGTGACTCGGCTGTGTGGATCTTTGATCCCTCACTCTATCAGGTGAGCGCTAACAACACCCCATAGACTTTTTAGAGGATGCAGTGTGAGATCACACATGCTAAAGATAAAGAGCCTTGCACCTCAGAAGACAGAGGAGCTGTAGATGAAATCTAAACTCTAGCTAATGGCATGTACTGTGAAGTGCTGAGAGTGAAGGGCACCTGAAC
Source organism: Mus musculus (assembly GCF_000001635.26). Taxonomy (NCBI): domain Eukaryota; kingdom Metazoa; phylum Chordata; class Mammalia; order Rodentia; family Muridae; genus Mus; species Mus musculus. The sequence goes on along the minus strand of NW_004058052.1, from coordinate 338,934 downwards.
TACATCCTGAAATGTTTAAAAAACAGCAGTAAGAGATGGATGGATGGATAGAGAGATAGATAGAGAGAGATAGAGAGAGAGAGATAGGTAGAGAGAGAGAGATAGAAGCTTAGATAAAGAATTTAGACCCTGGCTTCGATGCCCAGCACCATGTAAGCTGGGTAAGGCACACGCCTGTATTTCTAGTGCTCAGAAAGCGAAGGCAGGAAGCTTAGATGCTCAAGGTCGTCCTCAGCTGCACAGTGAATTTAAAGGTAGCCTGAGCTATTTGAGACCTTTTTTCCAAGAATGGAAAAGGAAGAAAAAGGAAAGAGAAGGGAAGGGGAGAGGAGGGAAGGCAAAAGCAAATGGAAAGGAAGGGAGATATGGGGATGGGATAAAAGAAAAGGAAAGAAAAACAGAAACAGGTACAGATAGAAGAAAATGTAAACCCGGTAACAGACCACCAGCTGACTGGAAGTGATGGGCCTGTGACTGCTCACTATAAAAATCTTATTTGTGATATAGCTGTCTCTTGTGAGGCTATGCCAGTGCCTGGCAAACACAGAAGTGGATGCTCACAGTCATCTATTGGATGGAACACAGGGCCCCTAATGGAGGAGCTAGAGAAAGTACCCAAGGAGCTGAAAGGGTCTGCAACCCTATAGGTGGAACAACAATATGAAATAACCAGTACCCCCAGAGCTCGTGTCTCTAGCTGCATATGTAGTAGAAGATGGCCTAGTCGGGCATCACTGGGAAGAGAGGCCCCTTGGTCTTGCAAACTTTATATGCCTCAGTACAGGGGAATGCCAGGGCCAAGAAGTGGGAGTGGGTGGGGAGGGGGGGAGGGTATGGGGGAACTTTTGGGATAGCATTTGAAATGTAAATGAAGAATACATAATTTAAAAAATTGGGAAAAATTTTTGTTTGTTTATTTGTTTGGGGGAAAAATTAAAATAATAAAATAGTGCACCCAAAATAAAGAGCTCTGCAAACTGTTAATTCCTAAAATAACTGTGCTAGTTAAAAATACGACTTCTGGAGGCGAACTAAGTGAGTTTGACTCCCAACTCTGCACTTCACTCTTTTGGCCCTGAGCTCATGACTTCATCCCTCTGAGCCATTGTTTCCATATCTGTAAAATGGGACTATTAATAGTCCTCACCTCATTGGCTTGTTTCAGAACAGAGGCCAGCACCTAAGTAAGCACATAGCCACGCTCTAGTCCTCTAAACAACGCAACGCACTGGCACTACGCCCCCTAGAGCACACATCAGATCAGCCGCGCACACATCAGATCAGCCGCGCACACATCAGATCAGCCGCTCAGTGGAAGAAGGTTCTTCCCCTAGCTCCTGGAAGCTTCTCCCCTCCTCACCCCTGCCCCAGCCCACAGCTCCTTGGACTCACCTGATAAAATGAAAAAGATGCCAGAAACGAACGCAAGAATGGTCCTCTGAGGTCGGATGTGGCCGATGTTGCTGATGACAAAGGCGGTGAACACGAGGAAGAGACTGACCATAGGGAAGGGTGTAGCCGTGCGCACTGTCTCTGGGGGACGCGGACATGGAAAAGCAGATGTGAGGGACAAGTCTCCAGTGAGACACCTCTCAATTCCCTTCACTTCTCTTTAGCTTCTCCCCTTCCCCAGGAACTCCACCCCTTGATCTGCTAGGTCCTCTGCTGACTGGACCCTCAACCAAGCCACACCCTTGATTTGACCACACCTCTCTTCTGGCTCTCAACTTGGCCACCACATTTCTATTTGACACGCCCCCTTCTTCTTCTCCTCCTCCTCCTCCCTTCAACCCTCTGCTCTTTGTATGATACCCCTTTCCCTACCTAATCCACCCCCTTCTCCACAAACCCTCTTGCTGCCTGTGCCCCGTCCCTGCTCCCCCTCACTCAGAATATTCTCCGTGTTTTCCGTCACCAAGTTGATCTCTGGTTCAAGAAAGTACTCAGAAGCCACACAGCGCCCCTTCTCCCGACCTGGTGGGAAGGAAGATAAGAAAGCAAGGATTGAGGAGAGGCTCCAGGACTGGAGAGAGGCTGTCAAGGGCAGAACAGGACCCAGGATGGAGATGGGAAATCTCACCCAAAATTTACAGTCTGCACTGCTCTTGGGGCTGGAGAAGGGGCTGAGACAGCTGAACCTGGAAATGCAGGACTGCTGTCTAAGGGGAGGCTGTGGCAGGAGGGCTGCAAATTCAAGGCCAGCCAGGTTACCTAGTGAGATTAAGTCCAGCCTGGACAATTTAATAAAGTCCTATCTCAAAATAGGAAATAAAAAGAGGGCTAGGGATGTAGCTCAGTGGTAGAGCTTGCTGAGCAAGCTTTGGGTTCAAACCCAAGTACTGAAGAAAGAAAGAAAAAAGAAGGGAGCGGAGGTTGTGGGGGCGAGGTAGGTCATGGTGTGTTCCGGGCATTGGAGGGTGAAGCTGGGCAGGGATGGATGTTAACATTCTAAATGAGAAGGGAGCTGGGAATAAGGATTCCTGTGTTCCCAATGTTCAGGGAGCTAGGATCTCTTTTCTTGTTTTGTTTTTCTCTTTTTGCTTTTGTTTTGCTTTTTTCCAAGACAGGGTTTCTCTGTGTAGCCCTGGCTGTCTAGATCTCACTCTGTAGGCTGACCTGGAACTCACAGAGATCCACCTGCCTCTGCCTCCCCAGTACTGGGATTAAAGGCGTGCAGTGCTGTGGCCTAGAGCCAGGATTTCTAAAAGGAAATAGTCCCAATGTTCAGCCAGCAGGCAGGGAATCATCCTCAGGACACATGAAACACTGTAACTGTCAGAGGAGCCAAGCTCTGAATTTAGATAGCTAACTGGCTTTGTTTCTTTTCTTTTCTTTTTTGAGACAGACTCTCATGTATCTCAGGCTGGCTTTGAACTCCCTAAATAGCTAAGGATGACCTTGAGCCTCTTGCCTCCAATCTCCCAGATTCTGTGATTGCAGACATGTACCACATAGTTTATAAAGTTCTAGGATGTTTGCTAAAACACTCTGCCTACTGAGCTACATAAGCTCTAGTCCTAGAATTCTGATTTTTTAAAAATTGTCTCATTAAAAAATTATATTACTTAACCAGGTGGTGGTGGTGCACGCCTTTAATCCCAGCACTTGGGAGGCAGAGGCAGGTGGGTTTCTGAGCCCGAGGCCAGCCTGGTCTACAGAGTGAGTTCCAGGACAGCCAGGGCTATACAGAGAAACCCTGTCTCGAAAAACCAAAAAGAAAAAGAAAGAAAGGAAGAAAAAAAACAAAACAAGCAAACAAAAAAAAAAAAAAACAAACAAACAAAAATACACACACACACACATATATATATAATTTTTAGGGAGTCCAGGTATGAGCATGCAGGGTGCAAGTGTGGAAATGAGAGGACCACTTTCGGAAGTAGATTCTCTCCTGCTACCATGTGAGTCTGGGGATGAAAGTCAGATCATCAGGCTTGCTGCTAAGCACCATATATGCTGGAGTACCTCCCTGTCCCTAGGCTGCTGACTTCTTGAGACAAGGGAAGAAAGTTAGGGGTTTGTGCTGAAATTTAACTTCCAAAGGAGAAATCAAATCAAATCAACTTCTGGGTTCTTGGAATCCAAGATACATGACTATAGAGGATTTTGGGGTGAGTGAGGGCAGGCAAGGGGGGCACCTGCAAAGAAGCAGACTCTCCAGAGGCCAGCGTGCAGCGCCATCTTGACCTCGGTGGTCTGGTTCTGCGGCAAAACGGTCCCCTCCTCCATGTACAGCCAGTAGTCCGTGCTGACCGCGATGCCCACAAGGAGCAGGCCGCAGGCACCAAACACGCTGCTCAGCAGGGTCAGGGCGCGGCTGCTGCAGTGACTCATCCTGAGCGGCGGGGGGCGCCCTGTGGGGCCTGCAGAACCAGAATCTATAGTAGAGAGCGGCCAGAGTCCCCAGACCCGTGCAGGCATCTGGAACATCAGCTCTGGTCAGAGACACAAACTCCAAAACCAAACTCTCAAGCCTGATTCTGTGTAATGAACAGCCATCCCAGCCCTTAAGTCTGAAAAGAGACGCTAATTGTTGACTCCAAATCCCCATAATGGGCTCCCCCAACCAATCTCTGAGCTCTTTCCTTATGGATGCAGATCCTCAACTTGAGACAAGACTTCCAGCCACAGTCTTTGGTCAGACCTAGAGATGATTCTTGACTCAAGCCACGTCTTAGACCAGAAATCCCGAGTATCAGGATTCTGATTAGATTACAAATTCTCAACCCAAGACAAAGTCCCCTAGATCCAACTTCCTATGTTGCTGTGCAAGCCCAATTCTAGAAGCCAGACCTTAGGAGATTCCTAAAGCTTTGAAGTAAGCCAGTAACTCAGAAACTAGCTTAATCAGCAGCTTCACATTTGAATGTGATAATGCAACCCCGACGCTGCCCTGATTTAAGTCCTCAGCTGTGAACACTACACCTCTCCCCCAAGGACCTGTGACCACAATTTAAGCAGAACTAGAGTACTAGGCTTAGACACTAAGTGACGGACGGACAACTTGATTTATTTGGAAATTCTATCACATGCTACCCAGCTTTAACTCCATGCTCTGACCTGGTCAATTGAAATGTTTTCTTTAGAACTGTACCTGAATCACATCCAATAATCTCCAAAGTAGGTCACCACTCACAGCTCCCTAACCCCATAACCTGGACTCCCACACTTGACTTCAGGCCTACTTAAGAATTTGAGCATCGTTGATACTTTTTGGATGCTTATCTTAACCTTAATGCTCAGTTGATTATTTTTTAAAATCACGTGTGTGTGTGTGTGTGTGTGTGTGTGTGTGTGTGTGTGTGTGTGTGGTGTGTTTACATGAGTATGAGCACACATGTGTGGTGGTCAGAAGACAACCTTAGGTGTCAGTCTCCTTCTACCTTGCTTGAAATAGGGCCTCTTGTTTGCTCCTTCTCATGCTAAGCTAGCTGGTATGCAAACTTGAACTAGAGATTCTCCTATCTCTACCTCCCTCTCACCATAGAAATTCTTCTATTACAGATCCATGCTATCTATCATCCTTACATGGGTTCGAGGAATCACAATTCAGAGCCTCACACTTCTGTGCCTTATGCTTTATACTCTAAGCCACCTCCCTAGCTTCGGATCAAATCACTTGTACAATCTTAGGTCCAAACCTAACTCTACCTTATCCAGGCAGGTCTGTGATCCTGGGGTCCTGGAATCTGTTCCAAGATATTAAGACCCAGAGATCTGAAGCTATGATTTGGATTTGAGACTTTCAAGAGCTTGAGCTGAGCCCCTCAAACCCAGCATTCACAATCAGAAAGCTCCAGTAAAACCAATCTCCCTTGCCCAGTAAACAAGAAAACAGCACTCTGAACTGGCTTTCCAATCATAAATTCCCCATCTCAGCCGGGCGTGGTGGTGCACGCCTTTAATCCCAGCACTCGGGAGGCAGAGGCAGGCAGATTTCTGAGTTTGAGGCCAGCCTGGTCTACAAAGTGAGTTCCAGGACAGCCAGGGCTATACAGAGAAACCCTGTCTTGAAAAACCAAAAGAAAAGAAAAAAAAAAAAAAAAAAGAATTCCCCATCTCCATCCTCCAAATTCTACCAGACTCTGGACTCTGATATCCCATGGTAGAACTTTTCAGTCGGTAATATCTAAGTCCTTTCTGTATTCTCCAGTCAAGAAATACCCAGTTGGTTTATATCTGAGACCTCCCAAGTTCTAATTAGGAGCTTAAAAGTTCTAACAAGGAGGTCCTAAAGGGTTCAATTTTTTTTGTATGTATGCATGCATTTATCATGTTTGTGTGTTTATGTGTGTGTGCATGTGTGTGGTCTCCATGGCACTCATGTGGAGATACTTTCGAGAGTTGGTACTTTCTTCTGACTATGTGGGTCCCAGGGATCTGGGGTCATCCATCAGGCTCAGAAGCAACCACCTTTACCAACCAAGCCATCTCAACAGCCTCCAAATTCTTTATCTATAATTCTTACACTACCACGCCCCTACAAGAAATCTCTCCTTGACACAAAATGCAATAATGTGCACTCAGGACTCACCTGAGTATCCCCAAGCTACTCTCAGCCAGAGTCCTCTATGACCAGAGATATACCCATCCCCTTAAAAAACAAACTCTGGGTAGGTGTGTGTGTCTACATGTGGGGTATGTTCAAGAGAATGTACCCGAGTCTAGAGGTGATGGATACATTGGAAGAAGCCAGAGGTGATGGGGCCTCTGGAGCTAGTGTTGAGAGACAATTGTGAATCACCTGACAGGTGCTGTGAAACAAACTCGAGTCTTCTGGAAGAGCAGCAAGTGTTCTTAACTAAACTATCTCTCCAGCTCCCACCCACCATCTTTTTCATTACAAAGTTTGAGACACCTCCCCCAAACATTTTCCCAATATGCAATTAAGACATGAGACTCTACTTGGCTCCATCAGAATTCTGTAAGCTTTTGGATTCTACTCCATCCCAATAAAGACCATAGAATCAGAGTCACCACTTACATCCTGGGGTTCTTAGGTCCAGAACCCCTCACTTTCAGCCCCAGCCTCGTGGAGGACCCAAAGATCTAGATTTAACAGAGCTGTCTAGCTTTTCTTCCCATCCCCCTTCAAGTGGCTCTGGGGCTTGACCGCCAGCTGCCTGCTCTGCTTTCAGTACTCAGCTCATACAAGCATTATCTACCCAATCACCGGACTGTCTTGGTCTGGGGAGCTGACCTCAGCCTTCGGGTCTGCTCCTCCTACTAGACTAGCAGTTGGGGAGCTGGACCTTTCCAATTCCCCTCACTTCTTACATTAATCCCATTCCTTCTCACGTCCAGTTCATCTTCTTTCTACCTGACCCACACAGCTCTTTATTCTGCTGCCATTCCACCTCTGGGACACCCCCACCTCCACCATCACCAGGCCTGGAATCTCCTTCTGATTGATCCTTTACGCCAGCGTTTCCGCGATCTGGATATCTGAATGGCTCAAGTGCCATTCCTCAAAGCCCAAGTCCAAACTCCATCTCCCTTCGATATCCTTGGAGTCCGTAACTCTCCGCTTTATTTAGGACCCTTTCCCAGACTCACGGCTTGCTCTTACCGGCCTGGGCCCTCCTCCTTCGTCGTGATCCGCTTCCTCAAAGACCCCGCCTAGAGCCTACCCAGTGGCGACGGTCTCTTAACTCTCAAACACCGAGTTTGTTTTCTTACTCTCGGACCCTCGGACCCCAGGTCCTCCGGGATCCACCAGGCCCAAATGTTCCTCTATCCGCCAAAACCTTCCCAAATTCAACATTGAAATCCTCAGGATCCCATACCTGGAGCCCCTCTAACCTCCCCCGAGCCCCAATTCCGGCTGAGAGTGGTCTAGCTCGGAGCCCCCTTGCCTCACCGGACCCTCCCCTCGCTCTTACCTCTCTCAGGGCTGGGCGGACGCTCCGGGCCGCGGGCCCCGCAGCCGCATGACCGGCCCCGCGGTTTTCCCCGGCCGCCGCTGCCGCCACCGGGGTCTCCGGTGCCCGCGCCCCCCGCCCCCGCCCCCGAGCCCGGCGTCCCGGCCCCCTCCGGGCCTCCCACCCCCCACCCCCCTCGCCCGCGGCCTCACTCAGCGGACGCAGCCGGGAGCAGGGACCAGCGGCCGCTCATTGGCTAATGCGGAGGAGGGGAGGGGCGGGAAGGGAGGGAGAAGGATGCAGCGAGGGAATGAGATGAGCCTTCAGGATGGGGGGAAGGCAGGGAGGCAGGCAGGGAGGGAGAGAGAATAGAAACAGAGGCAGAGAGCCCAAGAAGGAGAGAGAGAGCAAGAGCGAGAGCGAGAGCGAGAGAGCGAGAGAAGAGAAAAGAGAGAAGAGAGAAGAGAGAAGAGAGAAGAGAGAAGAGAGAAGAGAGAGAGAGAAGAGAGAAGAGAGAGAGAGAGAAATATTTTCTGGAACTCACGCGTCCTGAGACTAGAAAAGACAGACAGAAAAGAGGAGACAGAGATGGAGTAGTTTCAGGTGTCCCCACCCCCACCACTCCAGCGGCTCAGAGATTTTGAGGCCCTGGGAGTAGAGAGGTCAGAGAGCCCCAAAATCCAGGCAAGGAGAGCTCAGAGGCCTTGGACCAAAGGAAACTGAAATCCAGGGACCTTAAGCTTGTAGGAGATGGGATGGGGAAATAGAAAAATAGAGAGAAATAGACGAGAGAGAGAGAGAGAGAGAGAGAGAGAGAGAGAGAGAGAGAGAGACTGACTTTCTGAGGAGAGACAGCAGGGGCAAGCCAGGATGGGATATCCCCCTGACGAGGACTGGGGCTGTAGCCAGGCAAGGGGCGGAGCCTGGGGGTCTGGGCAGCTGAAGAAGGCGGGAAGGGGCGTCCCGGGCCGGGTCCCTAGAGCAGCTGGCGGGCAGGCGCAGAGCAGAGCCGGGTCCTGCAGCCGCCGCGGAGCTGGGAGCGGGGCCAGCACCCCCCCCCCCCGCCGTGATGTCAGCGGGGCCACTCTTAAAGGGGCAGGCTGCCCGCCGAGGGTCGAAACTTGGACTGGGGCTTTCAGGAACGTGATAAGAGTACAGGAGAGGTGATACCAGAGAAAGGGGTAACCTCAGCCTCCAGTTGGAGTGAGACTCGAAGATCCGGAGGAGAGATGCCAGGCCTTCAAAGGAACCTGCTAAGCTTTTGAGGTTCTGTCCCCTCCAAACACACTGACAGGGGCACCATTCTGCTGGCTTGCCCGATCCAGAGACTACATTCCCCATCAGCCCTGGCGGCCAGAGGACAGCACCTGGGGAGGGGGGCAGGGTCTTCTGCGATGTCTGCTGGGAAACGTAGTCTTATCTTGATTGGTCCCCTTCACTCCCTGCTCTCCTCCACACGTACTTGCAAAGTGGGTCAGGGGAGAAAGAGGCCGGGAGGACGTTTCTGCCTGTCTTCTGCCTTGCTAACTGGTTCCCAAGCTTCCAGGTTCTGGTTCTCTCACCTTCTGTAACATGGGGTCCTTCTGAACAAGTCTGTCTCCCCACAGTAGGCTAGCTTTTCATATTTCTTACCAGGACTTCTCTAGATTCTGGTGTATGTTGTCTGTATCTGCACTTTGCTCTGGGTGAATATGAGTGTGTGGTAACTGGGTGGAGGGTCGATCACTTGCTGACACACTGGTCAAGGGTTATTCATTGAGTATGTTACCAATGTGGTCACATCGGTCTTCTCAGAAAAAACGGTTTGCATGGCGCTCTCATGCAAAAGTTGTCTTCTCTTTTTATTTTACAGGTCTGTGCATTTTCTCTCCACCACCCCCCATGTTTGTTTCTATGTACAGCCAGCCCACCTCCGCACCCACTTCGCCCCCTAAGCTTTACAAGAAAACATCCAAACATTTTAGCATCAGCATCCCAAATTTATTCTCCAGCAGCTGTGTCTGGGTGGGAGAGGATAAAGGAAGGGGGTGGGGAATGAGAAAGTCCCAGAAAGTTGCAGGCACTGCGGAGGACAAGGGCTGTGTGTGTGTGTGTGTGTGTGTGTGTGTGTGTGTGTGTGTGTGTGATTCCGACCAAGGCTGGAGCCATGCACGGGGCAGGTGAGCATTGAGGGATTCTGGAACAAGTCTAGAACAAAAGCTGACTGAGAAAAGTAGGGGGAAAGAATTCTTGGTGCATGCCAGGAATCCCCAGAGCGTGGAAGGGAGGTGGTCTGGAACGCTGAGCCCAGACTCCCACTTAACTCTACAACTGAAGTGGAGGTAGGAGGAGCCTTGAAGGATGCGGGGAGCAGATCTGGAGTCTTAGTCTGGAGCAGGCAATCTCATGAGACTATTTTCCCCAGAATGGTCTAGGGAGAGAGAAGGCATAAACTACCAAGTGGGGTTTCTGGGAAGAGTTGGAACAGTATCCAGATGTTGGGGGTGGGGAAAATCAGGGCTCAGCACAACGGAATCTAGAACACAGAAAGGCTCTAGAGACTCTTTGAGTTTAAAATGCCAGCAATGCTGGGAAACAGCGTCTAGAACTCGTTGGGGTGCGTGAAAGAGGCCAGAAGGCTAGGTGGGTTAAGAGACCTAGAATTCGGACTAGAGAGGGTAGATGGGTGTTACAGCCGGCTTGGCGGAGGGAGCACTGGGGACACCTAGCGGCAGCAGATGAGATTACATGACAGGCACGGGCACAGGGCTTGTGGGGCTGCGGGCATCTGGGTGCACGAAGTCCGGGTTCACATAAGTAAAGCCCTGGAAATCAGCTTGGTCGATGCTGGCTAGAACCAAGCGGTCTGGCGGGGTCAGTGCTGGCGCTGCCCGCGTGAAGAACTTGTCAAAGTTTTCGCCACTGCGGCCACACTATGATACGAACGAAAGGAAAATTAAGCCCTGATAATCAAAATCTATGCACATCCCCGTGGTCTCTGTTCGTCCCTTTAGGAGCATCTCTGCAGAAGGGCCCCCCACCTCCACATACAAGTTTTGAAGCTCGGGAGCCCCAACTTCCAGGGACAGGAGTTTGGGAGGGCAACTGACCGGACGTGGTCTGAAAGGAGGTGCAATTTCCAGTCTCTCCAACCTCTCCCAATCGATCCAACGGAAAAAGCCATGAGCCCGGATGGTGGGTTCCCCATCTGGCCCTGAGCCCAGGCGTTTTCCTGGGTGCTTGGTCAGGAACTGTGGAAAGCACACAGAGAGGACCTGTCAGATAGCTCAGCGAGTAAAGGCACTTGTCACCATGTCTAATAGATGATCTGAGTTCGATCCCTAGGACCCACACGTTGGAAGGGGAAAAATTACTCCTTAACATTGTCCTTTGAACTCCACATCTGTGTTCTGATGTATATGTGTGTGCGCACACACAAATCAATAGGCTAAAAATTAAATTTAAAATGCTTTTAAAAATCAAGTGTGGTGGTAAAAGAGTCAGAGAGGGGGAAATAGAGACATAGGAAAAATCCAAAAAAGGAGGAAGAGGGGAGGAAGAGATGGGGAGAACTGAAGATCTCCTATGGGCCATGCACTTTCTTCTGCATCAACCAGGGAGAAGAAACTGAGGCTCACAGTTTGGATGACTCAGCAAGACCCATGAAGAATATGTCATGGGGATTAGGGGTAATCTGACCCATCCAGCTCTAGAGAGACAGGCCTTGCCCTTTCAACATTTCCTGCTGTGGGTCAGGGTGAGGCAGAGGCCGCTCTTGGTCTGGGATGACAGCGAGGTAGCAAAATATTGTTCAAAACGACTTTTACAGAAGATGGCTGTAGGAAGGTTTGAGTGACAGGAGCCTTTTTCTGAAAAAGATGGCCACCGAGGTATATGGGTGGTGGGTCTGAAAAAGCTGGGAGTTGGAGTTCTTACCCCTTTGCAGATGGCCACAGCTTCCCGGGAAAGTGACTTGGGATAGGTGACAGTTTGTTCCATGATGGCTTGAAACAACTCTTCCTCATCTTCCCCATCAAAGGGTGGCTTTTAAGAAGGAGGCAGAACTAAGTCAGAGGCTTGAGAGGCAGCCTTTCCCAAATGTGCATCCACCAACATCCACTTCACACAAAAGCATCCTGATAACGCATCCCCACCTCTCCCCTATGGCCAACCGCCTTGGATAAAAGCAAGAAAACGATTCCATTTTTGTTTTGTTTTGTTTTTGTTTTTTCGAGACAGGATTTCTCTGTGTAGCCCTGGCTGTCCTGGAACTCACTCTGTAGACCAGGCTGGCCTTGAACTCAGAAATCCGCCTGCCTCTGCCTCCCAAGTACTGGGATTAAAGGCGTTGGCCACCACTGCCCGGCAACGATTCCATTTTCATCTCTAATTCCTCATCATACATGCCCTAGTTCTGTGCATCACTCTACTGTCTGGCTCTCTTTTTCTGCTATGTAAATCTGGCAATATGTCATCTAATGGGGGAGGGGGTGCAGGAAAGACTGGAAATGATTATCCTCACTGAATAAGGGGCTGAGACTTCTGTGATTAGGAAAGGCAACACAATGTGAAGGTTTTGTTTGTTTGCTTGTTTGTCTATTTTAAGACAGGGTCTTATGTAGCCTAGGCTATGACTGCCAAAGATGACCCTGAACTCCTGATCCTCTTATGTCTGCCTCTTAAGTGAAGTGCTGGAGGTACAGGCGGTGGATACCACATACAGTTATCTCATTTTAAAACAACGTTCCATGTGCATACTACGGCTTTCACACTATTGTAGCCTTTGATATGGTTCAGGCTGCTAAAGAGATTCACAAGGAAAAGTAAACAAAAACCAAACCATGGTAGTTAAAACAATGCTTCAGGACCATGGACAGCACCATGTTAAACACACACACACACACACACACACACACACACACACACACACACCAGCTTCCTGGCAGATCAGTGCATGTGGAGAGCCTTTGAGAGCCTTTGAGGGCTGCTCAACACGAATCTGACTTTGGCTGAGGTCGGAAATGGGCCCAGTCAAGAATCTGACATCAAGGGCATGACAAAGAAGTTCAGGCAGGAACCTTAATCTTAGGGTGGAACAAAAGAAGTAGGCTTCAGGCAAGAATATGACTTTGGGCTAAGATGGGGAAGTAGGCTCAGATATCTTGATCATCCTGATAAGCCCACGGAAACAGTGATCACAGGAGTGACCATGTGACTTTGTATTCCTTGCACCTTGACTATCTGTGTTTATTGTCTTGCTTGTTCCTCATTGTACTGCCCACCCTTAATAATACTTGCATGTAATTAAAATGGTATAAAAGCAGACTGGGAAAAATTAAACTGCCTCAACCTCAGAACTGACTGGGGTCATGCTACAATGTTGTCTAATTATGTTTTTTCTTTTTAATCCTCACTCCTGCCCTGGAGAACCTGTTGACTGACAGAGGGGTTGGCCAAACATGTTTTCTTAGACTGGACTGACTACCTTTCCATCCTGTTCCTACTAGAATAATGCCACATAAAAAGGGACACCCAACTCTACATAGCCATTAGTTGAGCTAACAGTGCATACTTTGCCTTACCTGTCCTGCCAACATCTCATACAGCAGGACCCCAAAAGACCACCAGTCGACAGACTTCCCGTAGGGCTGATAGGCAATGATCTAAAAGAGGAAGAGAAAGCAGAGAGTGTAACTTTTTTTGTGGAGACAGGGTCGCATGTAGTTCAGGCTGGCTTTGAACTATGTGTGGGGGATGACCCTGAGCTCGCCTGCCTCCACCTCCCTAGTGCTAGGAATACAGATGTTTGCTCTCTGAGATTGCAGGGTTCCAGCCGAGCGTGGTGGCGCACACCTTTAATCCCAGCTATTGGGAGGCAGAGGCAGGGGGACTTCTGAGTTTGAAGCCAGCCTGGTCTACAGAGTGACTTCCAGGACAGCCAGGGCTACACAGAGAAACCCTGTCTTGAAAAAAACAAACCAAAAAAAAAAAAAAAAAAAAAGACTACAGGGTTCCTACGGCCTCTCTCTCTGGATTCTGACCCACTTCAAGAACTTTCCACTCTGACTATTTTTTTAGGAAGAGCTTCACCCTTTGGAAAATCCAGGAAACAATGTATATATTTACAAACTTCCTTAACTGTCAACATATAAATTCCACGTAAGAACTTGCAAGATGGGAGCAGGTAAAGAGCCCCTTGACACACAAAACCTGATGACTGGAATTCAATTCCTATAACTCACATAGTGGGGAGAAAAATCTCCCTAAAGTTGTTCTTTGACCTCAATATGCAAGCTGTTACATGTACACACACACAAACGCAGAGAGAAATTAAATTAGCCCCACAAAGTTTTTCTCTCATCTCCACATATATGCTATGACATGTGTGCCCATGAATACACAAAATAATTATTATTTTGTGTATTAAAATATTATTAAATTAATTATAAATTTAATAATATTTTAAAGCCTACCTAAGGATCAAGTCTTAAGTATCATCCATATAGAATATTTGGGTAACTACATCCTCTGTTTGAATGCTAAGTATACAGAGCTAAATCTTTTTTTTCTCCTTCCTTCTTTCCTTCCTTCCTTCCTCCCTCTCTCCCTCCCTCCCTCCTTCCCTCCTTTCCTTTTTTTCTTCCTTTCTTTCCTTCTTTCTTTCTTTTGGTGGGGGTTGAGGGTTGAGACATGATTTCTCTGTGTAGCCCTACTTGTCCTGGATCTTACTCTGTAGACCAGGCTGGCCTCAAACTCACAAAGATCTGCCTGCTTCTGTCTCTCTAATGCTGGGGTTAAAGGTGTGCATCACCAGGCTTGGCTAAACCTCATTTTAACTCATTTTCTTTATCAGTTTACTGAGAAGAATATATGCATGCCATGGCATCTGTGTGGCAGAAAAGACTTTCAGGAGCCAATTGTCTGTTTGCAGTATGTGGGTTCCTGGGCTAAAATGCAAGTGCTCAATCAGTCCTGGCAGTAACCACGTTACCCACTGAGACATCTGGCTGCCCCTCAGGGTGACTTTTAAAGACTAGAGAAACATTTCTTGAACAAGACCTCATGAGCCCAGGTTGGCTCTCTATGTAGACAAGGATGACCTTGAACTTCTAATCTTCCTGCCTCCATCTCCTGCACGTTAGGATGACAAGAGTGAGCTACCATACCTGATTCAATTATTTTCTCACCCCTTTTAATTTCTGGTTTTCTCCCAAGACAGGGTCTCACTAGATATCTCCAGGTGTCCTTACCCAAACTGCAGATTCTTCCAGTTCAGCCTAGTGAATGCTGAGGCAGGAGATACTGTGGAACAGAACCCTGGCTGTCCTGGACTGTCTCTGTAGACCAGGCTGTCCTCCAACTCACAGAGACTCAACTCCCTTTGCCTCCGGAAGTGCTGAGATGAGGGTGTGTGCCACCACACTTGACTGAGACAAGAGATTTTTAAACCTGAATAATTCTAGCCTCAATAACCCAGAGTCAGAGTCAGGATTATATGTGTATTTTTTCTACCTTGTAGCAGCGAGTTCAGATTACCAGGAGGGTTTTTCCACCAGTGGCATTGATTACTTGGGTCCTAGCTCTAATCTACAATAAAGGTCAAGAGACAGCACTCCCACTCAGTACAATGGCCTCCATAACTTAGTAAAGCCAGTGTGGGCATACTACCTTCAGAATATAAACTCCAGCCTCTTTACAACATTGAAAATATCCAAGGGTTAACCACAGTGTTGGTGCCCGCCTTTAATCCCAGCACTCTCAAGGCAGAGGCAGGCAGATCTCTGTGGGATTGAGGCAAGCCTGGTCTACACAAGAAGCTCCAGGACAGCTAGGGCAGTCACACAGAGAAGCCCTATCTCAAAAAAACAAAACAAACAAACAAACAGGAAAAAGGTAAGAAAATAAAGGAAGAAAAGAAAGAAAGAACAAAGGAAAGAAAAGAATGAAAGAAAGAAAGTGAGGGAGAGAGAAAGAAAGAAAGGAAGGAAGAAAGAAAGGAAGAAAGGAAGAAAGAAAAAGGAAGGGAAAGGAAAGGAAGAAAGGAAGAAAGGAAGAAAGGAAGAAAGGAAGAAAGGAAGAAAGGAAGAAAGGAAGAAAGAAAGAAAGAAAGAAAGAAAGAAAGAAAGAAAGAAAGAAAGAAAGAAAGAAAGAAAGAAAGAAAGAAAGAAAGAGGAAGATCCAAGCGTCAGTTTTCTGGGACGTTCAGGGGTCTGGCCGTGCCCTCTCAGTGTCAGGAGGGTGATCTGCTGACACTAGAACAATGGGTAAGTTGAAGGCCTGTGTTCAACTCCCAATATTAGGGGGAAAGTATGAGGTGCATAGGCTTGGGGTACAGCTTAGTAAAGTTTTTCTTTCCCCAGGATACATGAAACCCTGGGTCTGAACCCTAGTAACACATAAAGCCAGGTGTGCTGTCGAATGTCAGCTGCTGTTCCAGCACTAAGGCGAGATACAGCCAAGAAGGACCACAAATTCAAGGTCATCCTCATCTACACAGTGAGTTTGAAGCCACCCTGGAAAACGTGATACTCTGTTTTAAAAACAGAATGAGGACTGTAGGGATGGCTCAGTGATTAAAACTGCTTATCACATAAGTATAAGGGCCAGCATTTGGATCCCCAGAACCCATACAAATGCCAGGTGGGTGTAGCAGGCCACCTGTACTCCAGCCTCGGAAAGAGGAGGCAGAAGATCCTTAGCGCAAACTATCTAGGAAGATCAGGATATCAGCAAGCTCTGAGTTTGACTGAGAGAATTTACCTCAATGAATAAAATGGGAGAGTAGCACAGGACTCCTAGCATAACCCTGGGCCTCCGCAAGCATGCACAAATGTGCCCACACACATGAAAACATGCACACACATACATACCACATACACACACATGTAAAAATCAACAACAAACTATAATGTACTGTTTATCAATGAGCTGCCATTCAATTCTGTACTAAAGGGTAAACCCCACCCAACCAGCATACAGAAGACACAAAGCCTTATAGTAGGCATAGTGTTCTCAGGCCTGCCCACTCAAAACACACTAGAAATAGTCTCCACCTTCTCTACTTTGGAATAGTGTGTGTTCTACTCACACTCCTACAAGCCAATCATACTCATATACGCTATTCATCCTCAAGTCCTGCTTGCTTTACTCATTTGAG
This sequence comes from Mus musculus, assembly GCF_000001635.26. NCBI lineage: Eukaryota > Metazoa > Chordata > Mammalia > Rodentia > Muridae > Mus > Mus musculus. The sequence continues at coordinate 322,437 of NW_004058052.1, read as the reverse complement.
GTAGGCAGATCTAGCCCACTGTGAGTGGCACCATTCCCTAGGTAGGGAAACCTGAAGGGTATGAATGGGTATAGAAAGGGTATAGAGTGTGAGCTGAGCACTAAATGCATGTGTCATTTCATTGCTTTCTTCTCTTAACATGATGTGACCAGTTCTTTGACTTCAAGTGCTCAGCATATCAGCCTCCCTGGTCAGGGCACTGGTAGAGACTACCATAGGTGGGAGCTGGTAAGACACCCACAAATTAAGGACAAGCCGTGCCTACTATGACTACTAGACAGTTGCACCCACTGAGAGATGCCCACAGAGGAACAGGCTCAGAGTTACCTCAGGTGCTATGTAGTCTGGGGTGCCACAGAAGGTGCGGGTTGTGGACCCAGGGAAGACATTCTCTTTACACATGCCAAAGTCTGTGATCTTGATGTGTCCTTCAGCATCCAGCATCACATTATCCAACTTGAGGTCCCTGGAGAACGAGAGTACAAGGAAGGATAGTGTTTTCAATGTTAACTCGATATAATCCACTATCTCCCAGGAAGAGAGTCTCCAGGAGGGATTATCTGGATTAGGTTGGCCTGTGGGCAAGTTTGTGGAGGACTTTCTTCATTACTTTAATTGAGGTAGGCAGACCTAGTCTACTGTGGGTGGTATCACTCCCCAGGCAAGAAAGTTTATGGATTTTGTAATCTGAGCACTAGCTTTGTGAATTAATCTATTGTTCTCTGCTCTTCGTTTGCTTGTTTTGAGGCAAGGTTTCTCTGTGTAGGCCTAGTTGTCCTACAACTTGCTCTGTAGACCAGGCTGGCTTCAAACTCAGAGATCCACCAGCTTCTGACTCCCAAGTCCTGTGATTAAAAACATGAGCCACCACTTCAGGGCATGTTCTCTGCTCTTAACTGTGGATATAAATAGCTGCTTTGAGTTTATTTTACTTTGATTTCCCCTCAATGATGGAAACTGTGAGCCAAGCCAAATGCTTCCTCTCTGGCTGCTGCTGCTGTCGTTGTTTTGGTTTGATTTTTGGTTCAAAAAATAAGTTTGTGTGTGTGTCCAGATGCCTGGAGTGGGGCATAAGCATACATGTCATATCTCTGGGAGCTGGGGTTACAGGCAGTTGTGAGCAACCTGATATGGATGTTGAGAACCAAACTTAGGTCATCTTCAAGGGCAGCATCCAACCTTGCTGAAGCCACCCTTCCAGGTCCCTTGTAGCGTACTTTAGCACAGCAATAGGAAACAAAACCCTAGGCAACTAGCGTTCAGCAATCTGGAGCTGTGTGTTGGAATCCCATCCCCTACAGGGACCTATTTTCCCTCTCCAGAGACTGTTGGGGCTACTGACCTGTAGATGATGCCCTGGTTGTGAAGGAAGAAGAGGCCTATGGCGATTTCCGCAGCGTAGAATCTGGATGAGCACGTGGCAAGTTAAAAGGTCAATAACAGGATGAGTCCTTCCACCTCCCACTCCCTTCACCACTGCTGAGACTTACGCTGCATGAGGCTCCTTAAACTTGCCCAGTTGCTGGATGTGGTACATTAAATCGCCCCCAGTGACATACTCCATCACAAAATACAGGCGGTCCTAAGGAGGAGGTGTGGCTTAGTGGCAGGGACACACCCACATCTGAACAGACAAGCTTCTTTTTCTTTTCTCTTCTTTTCTTTTGAGACTGGATTTCTCAGTGTAGCTCTGGCTGTCCTAGAACTAGCTCCGTAGACCAAGCTGACCTCATATGCCTGCCTCTGCTTCCTAAAGCTGGGATTAAAGGCTGTACCATTGACATCACACACACACACACACACACACACACACACACACACCCTGGCACCTTTTTTTTTTTTTTGAGTGTTTTGCCTGCATATATGTATGTTACCACATGTTGTGCCTGGTGCCTTTGAAGGTCAGAAGAGAGCATTGGGTAGCCTGGACTTGAAGACTCAAATCACTGTAAGCCACCACATGGATACTGGGAACTGAACCTGAATACTTTACAAGAGCAATAAATGTCTTTAACTGCTGGGCCATCTCTCTAGCACCAAGAGAGAGATGTGTAACTTAAACCCACTGTGTAACTGACAATAACCTTAAACTCTTGATCCTCCTGCCTTTATCTTTCAAGTGCTGGGATTACAGATCTTTCTACCATAGCCATTTATGAACAGCTCTTTCCTCCTGCCCATTGGGAACAGACTTGGAGACCTCCTGATCCACCCAGCCAGTGATCCAGAGGAACTGGACAGGTATATAGGAAGGGTCCAAGATTCTAACCCTGAAACCTCGCATCTCCTCAGACTTATTTTTGCTACTCTAATAAACTAGTTTTCTGAACAATTCACAGGACTTGACTAAAATCCATGTCAGGCTTCATTTGAAACCATTAGTCTGTTTTTTTAAAGCGGGTGAATTGTAGATGATGTATGAGTTATGTGTGCATGTGTGGGGTCAGAAGGCAGAGGACGCGCATCTCTCTCACTCTGCCTTATTTCCTTGAGACAGAGTCTGTTATGGAACACAGAGTTAAAGTGACCCTCAGTAAAGACCCAGTGACACTCTGGGAACATCCCCACTCCTACCACATCAGCATTCATGAAGCAACATCTGGCTTTTCACGTGGCTGATGGGTATTCAAACTCAGGCCCTCCGGGGTTCTTACCCACTAAGGCATTTCTCTGGCTCTGACTATTATTACAGACCCTCACTCTGTGGGCCAGGGTAAGCTCAGGCTCACGGCAATACTCCTGCCTCTGTCTCCCAGGTGCCAGGATAACAAATATGTGCTGCTATGTGATTTTTGCTCAGACCAAGGAAAGTGAAGCCATGCCCTCTCCAAGCCCTGAGGATTCTAACTTCTTATACAATCCCTTACTCTCAGGGAAATACTCTTTTATGACTCATCCTTCAGTCAAAATCCACAAGTGATGAGCTCACCCTGGAAGCTCAAGCACTCTTGCCATGTCCAATTAAAATAAGACATCCCTAAGAGCTGGGGACAGGATTTGGTCGGGGGATGCTTGCCTAGCTTGTCCTGCTGACATAGAGCCCTGGCTTTGATCCTTAGCATCGGGGAAACAGGCTCACCCTCAGGAAAAGATTTAGATCTAAGTCATTAGACTTACAACCATGGAACACTAGCTATAGGCATTGGAAATTGAGCTCACAGGAATCACAAAGGTACTGACCATACCCTCTCAGATCCCATCCTTTGGCCGTGTCCCTAAACAGCATCAGCCTCCCCACCACACTGGATCCTACCTGTATGGCCACATTCATTCATTTTAAAACTTGTTTTGAGTTATGTGTATGTGGGGGACTTATATGTGCATGAGTATAGGTATCCTCAGAGACCAGAGCATTAAGTCCCCTGGTGCTAGAATTATAAGTGGTTATGAGCCACAGAGCATGGGTGCAGGAAAACCAAACTCAGGTCTTCTGCAGGAGCAGAATAATTTTTGGGTTGGTTTTTTTTTTTTTTTTTTTTTGGTTTTTCGAGACAGGGTTTCTCTGTGTAGGTCTGGCTGTCCTGGAACTCACTTTGTAGACCAGGCTGGCCTAGAACTGCCTCTGCCTCCCAAGTGCTAGGATTAAAGGCGTGCGCCACCACGCCCGGCTAGTCTTTTTCACTAAGGCATTGCTCATTCATTTTGTTTTGTTTTGTTTTGTTTTGTTTTGTTTTGTTTTGTTTTGTTTTATTGAGACAGAGTCTCACTGTACAGCTCTGGCTGACCTGGGCCTTGCTCTGTACAGTAGGTTGGCCTCTAACTCAGAGAGAAACACCTGCCTCTGTTTCATGCATGCTGGGATTAAAGGCGTGTAACCATCACCCACAGCCTCATTCATTTATCTTAGTAATGTATCTGTGTTTGCACATGTGTGTGGTTACATGCTGCATATGGAGTGTGAGACTGTGTGAGCCGAAGCATCCCACGTGGTGGTCTCTTATTGCCTTGGAATGGGATCTTTCACTGAATGACAAGGCTGGATATCCAGAGAGCTCTTGGGATCTACTCCTCTCTGACCACCAATGCTGAGGTTAGAGAACACACAGCCAAGTCTGGCTTTTTAAGCGAGGACTGGGATTCAAACACGGGTCCTCGTGATTCTGAGGCTAGCACTCTTACCCACTGGGTCACATCTCAGTGACTCCACTGACCGCACTCTGACCTCAGCCTTCTAACCCATGAACCCAGCCCCGCTTCCTCACCGGAGTCTGAAAGGTGGAGTGAAGCTGCGTGAGAAAGTGTGGCCGGCCTCCAGGACCTCGGCCTCCCAATGCCAGGACACGCTTCTCTACGAGGGTGCAGTCTACATCGTCATCCTGGACGATGACGTCTTTCTTCAGTATCTTGATGGCATAGAGTTCGTCGGAGCCTCTGCGCTCTGCCAGCATTACCTGCAGACAGAAGTCGGAAAGGGCAGGTCCACTTGAGAAACTCATTGCAGGGCCCTATGCTATGCTTCACCCAGAAGACAGGATCAGAGTCTTCCCCTCTCAGGGGACTGGTTGTCCTGAAGTTGCATCTACTTCCCTCAGGAAAAGTATTGGCACATACAATTTTAGTACAGTTATTTATTATGGGGATGCCTGTGTGTCGAAGTCAATAACAATTTGGGGGAGTCAGTTCTATCATTTTACTACAAGGATCTTGGGCATCAAACTCAGGTACTCTAGCTTGGTGGCAAGTGCCTTTATCTCTTGGTGGCAAGGGCTCTTGCCTGCTGAGCCATCTTGCCAGCTTAGCATTGAGACATTTATAGTGGAAATCTCCAGAAACTCCAACTTAAGCTAACTCCATTTAGGGACGCAGGAGCCCTCAGTTGAGTCACCCACCCAAACTCCCTCCCTATGGAATAGAAATCCAACCTCTCTGCAGACCTTCTCCCATCCCCCACCATCCCCAGAAATCTGACCTTCCCAAAACTGCCTTTCCCTAGAACCATGAGGAAGCTGAAGTCAGAGATATGCAGGCGTCCTGGGCTGGCACCAAAGAAGCATCGCTTGGAGTCCGTAGGACTGGGGGATGGAGAAGGGATGGGGGAGGAAGAGGGGCCCATCCGCACTCTCTGTGAGAAAGGAGAGAGAGAGAGAGAGAGAGAGAGAGAGAGAGAGAGAGAGAGAGAGAGAGAGAGAATCCAGAGACAGTGAGAACAGAATTTGGCGATATTCCTATATTCCTAAGAGGCACAGCATCCAAAAATAAAAGACCAAGAGAGATAGAATAGAGAAAAATGGCATTATCTTCATTCTATACTTAGCTTAAGAACTATCTCTGGCTAGGCTCACCGGTAACCCCAGCAATAAAGAGTCTGAAGCAGGAGTATGGAGACTGTAAGATCAGTATGGGCTATACAGGAAGACCTTATCTCTGAAAATGAGAGAAACGGGCAGAGAGAGACACAGAGAGAGGATGAGAACAGACACAGTAAGAATTTAGGAAAGGGAAAGAATAAGGAAGGGCAGGCAAGAGGGATTGTAGAAGGGTAGGAGGGAGGAATGGATTCTCTAGCCTTAACTAAAGGCTAGAATTCTGGTCTATAAATTTCACCTCCCAGTCTCTAAACTGGAACTCCAGGTTTTCTGGAGGTCGGGCCTCAGAACATGGACTTGAAACAAGATCCAAGTTGAGACTGCCTGCTGTTCCTCTGGGGACCACACTGGGTGATCAATGGGGGGCGGGGAGGACCTCTTGATCTTTTCTTTCCTGAGCCCCTGAGCGGTTGGTTGAGGGGGTGGGGTCCCACGACTGGACTGCAACAGCTGCCACACATGTCCCTCTCTATTCACTGCCATTCTTTCTGATATGTTCTCTGCTCTGCAGGCAGAAGTTCCAATTTAAAAATAAATAAATCAGGTCATGTCTTCCCTTTGCTTCAAAGGCTCTAACAGCTTCTGTGTATTAAGATTTTATTCCCGACAGCTTCAAAACCAGGCTCTGATGGCATTCCTCTTCCCGTTCCTCTTCTTCCGCGATACAGACCCTGGCCTCATTCACTTGGTTCTCTATCTCCCCTCAAGGCCTGAGGAGGTGAAACTGAGTCATCTTGAAGCCTGTCCTGTGCCATCTCCTGCAAACTATTTCTCAAACCTTCTTTAGACCAGAATCAAGTATCTGCTTTACAGGTTTCTCCTGATGGTTTTATCAGGGTCAGATGCCTCTCTTGAGGCCCCTGTGCCAGCATGGACAGCTCCTGCATGACCCTGAGTAATTATCTCTCTGTCCCTGTGAATGCCTGCTTACTCCCTGTGAGATCCTATGCAGGAGCCTGTTTGCTCGCGCTCTCTCTCTCTCTCTCTCTTTTTCTTTTTGGTTTTTCGAGACAGGGTTTTTCTGTATAGCCCTGGCTGTCCTGGAACTCACTTTGTAGACCAGGCTGGCCTCGAACTCAGAAATCCGCCTGCCTCTGCCTCCCGAGTCCTGGGATTAAAGGCATGCACCACCACGCCCGGCGCCTGTTTGCTCTCAAACCTGGAGCAGAGTTGGGCTTCAAGGGAAAAAAATGCTTATGTATCTGTACATGAATATGTAAATGAATATGTGCAGATATGGTAGATGGACATGCATACAGATGGATGGATGGCAGGGAGGGAGGAATCCAGAAAGACAGAAAGAAACAGGAAAACAGAGTTTTTGCCTTTCTTTTGACAAGATCTCCTGTAGCCAAGAGCAGCCTCAAACTTGCCATGTAGATGAGGATGGCCCTGAGCCTGCTCTGCCTGCCTCTACTTACCAAGTGCTAGGATTACAGATTTAAGCCATCCTACCAGGCTTCAAGAAGCTTTTATTATAGGGTGTGTTCTTTTGAAGAAAAGTAGTCTGACCTTCTAGATTTGGGACCCAGCCACCAACTGGGACTCTTCATAACCTTGTCTACAATGTAAGTGTTATACATATAATTTCCAGTAGCTAGAGTTAGAAAGTGTCAGTGGTTAACATATGCAAATTACTTAGAACAGTACCTGGAACTCACCTTTTTACCCAGTACTGGGATCTGACCTGCTAAACAACAACAAGCACCTACACCCTGAGGTTTCTCTCCAGCCCTCTGGGGAATCTTTATATGGTGCTGGTGAGTGACTACGAGTCTGTCTGTCTGTCTCTCTCTCTCTCTCTTTTTTTTCTCTCTAAGACAGGGTTTCTCTGTATAGCCCTGGCTGTCCTGGAACTCACTTTGTAGACCAGGCTGGCCTTGAACTCAGAAATCCGCCTGCCTCTGCCTCCCAAGTGCTGGAATTAAAGGCGTGCACTACCACCGCCCGGCTCTTTCTTTCTTTCTTTCTTTCTTTCTTTCTTTCTTTCTTTCTTTCTTTCTTTTTTTCTTTCTTTCTTCCTTCCTTCCTTCCTTCCTTCCTTCCTTCCTTCCTTCCTTCCTTTCTTTCTCTCTTTCTTTCTTTTCATCCATTTTGAGAGAGAGCGCCTCACACTGTCACTCCTGGCATGAAACTCATTTTGTAGCTCAGTAACTCGTTATGTAGCCAACACTAGCCTTGAACTCATACCAATCCTTCCGCTTCAGCCTCCTCGGTGCTGGGACTACAGGTCTGTACCACCAAGGCTATCAAGGATTCTTGTGCATTTCACTACTGTTCTACCCAACCAGAACCCAGCCCAGAGTCTGTCACATAATCGGTCTGCACTTGTAATACTAATGGTTGCTTACTGATCATGGAAACAGCTGTGGACAATACCACACACAATCATATAAAATCATTGGTAGTCATCAACTAAGCAGTTAGTCCACACTGGTAACGTGACACATTCTGTGACCCCAGCACTAGGGAGAAGGAGGCAGGAAGATCAGAAGTTTCAGGTCAGCCTCAGCTACATAGTGAGTTTGAGGCCAGCCTGGGGTAATCTCACAATCATATACAACACAGCTCGGCCCAGAATTCTTCCTTATTGCTTGGCTGAAAAACCATCATCCGCTTGAGAGATAACAAGGCATCCTCTCTGAAGCCGCCTCCTTCCCTTCCCACACTGCCCTTGATCCAACTTTACTGTCTTTGCTGCTCCCAGCTCCTGCCTGGCTCCTACCTCAGAGGCTCACACACATCCCACCCTCTGCTGCAAGGCCCTCCTCTGGGGATCTTCACTCATTGTCTTGCTTCATTCACACCTGTACCCAGCAGTCCCTTTCTTAGGGAAGCACTCTTACTGCAAGCTCACATATTATCAGCAGAATTCCCAGTGCTTCTCAAAGAAGACTGCAGTATTACCAAAAGCTTTCCCAACGCTACTCAACGCTCATTGTTTTTCTTATCACCTAAGACATCCTAAGATGTCAAGCATTTGCTTGTTTTTTAATAATCAGAGGATTGAATCTGAAGTCTCATGGATTCCAGGCAGGAGCTCTACCACAATGCTACACCCCAGCCTCTCACTGGGGAATTCTAGGCAGGGGCTCTTCCACTGAGCCATACCCCTAGCACCTCACTCGGGGATTCTAAATAAGAACCCAACTGCTAAGTTATAATTTCACACACACACACACACACACACACACACACACACATTCCCTTTTGCTTTCATTTTGAGACAGGACCTCATTAAGTTGCCCGAGCCATCCTTGAACTCATTCTATAGCTCAGGCTGCTGTTGAACTTACTCTGTAGATGGCGAGCCATGAACTTGTGCTCTTGCTGCCTCAGACTTCAGAGTAGCTGGGATTGCTGGCCTGCACTACCAGGCCAGGCTTGATTTATTTTATATCAGGCCTTACATCATGGACAAGTTGTATGAAGGAGGAACTGTTTCATCTTGTTGTCTGTTGCACAGAGATTCCCCCATGACTACATCCTTGCCTTGTTACACAGAGATATGCTATCTTTTGAACCAGCAAAGGAGGGCTATTTACTGACTCCCTCCCTTCCTCCTCTTCTTGTGTTCTTTCTCCTTCCTTCCATCTGCACTCTCTAGGAACTTGTCCTGACTCTCGGGCTGTACTGGCTCCCTGGTGCCTAAAGATTCTTCCACCATCAAACACATTCCTGTTCTGATGTCTCAGGCTGTCTCTTTCATTAGAGAAGAGCCCCAGGGAATGGCCTGATTCTATGTTGGCACTATGCTTCAGGAAATAGTGTCCAGTGAGGGAGTGTGAATGGAGACAACAGTGTCCTGTCCTCAGAGAGACAGCAAAGCTCAAGGGGCAATTCAAAGAGAAGCCTTCACTGTCCACTCACTCCTGAGGGTAGAGTAATGCCTCCTCCACGGCTTTGAGGCTCCCTGACATACCTGTCATTGAGCTCAGATACCTATGATGGTGGCCCTGTCTCATACAGTCACTGACTTTATTAAACAAACACAAAGTAAGTGCTCAACACAAGTGTTCAGAATTGAATAAGGAATTGGGAAGATACATCCAAAGATAGCTAAATGATACGAACCTCATACAATTCCAAGGGGTAATTGCAGGCCTGGAGGAAAAGAAAAGCCACAGTCAGAGCCCCTTGAATGGTTGGTAATCGCCCTACAGCAAAGGCCCACAAGGGCCCTTAACACCCCAAAGCTATGGGGATAGAGAACTACAATTCCCATGAGACCCTGTGGCCTAGACCCCTAAGAGTTGAGGAAGGAGCCCTGGAGTCTTCTGGGAATTGTAGTCCCAGTGCCAGTAGTCTACCAGGGATACAGAGCAAAAGCCAGCTCTGTAGTTGGGGAGGCTGGGCTGGGCTCCCCTGGGGAAGCCAGTCAGTCGGTCAGGGTACCTCAAACTTCTGGAGGAGGCTGCAGTTGTCAGCATCGGCCACCGGTACATTGTAATATTCGCCCTCCTCCTGGTTCAGTAACTTGTACCTGACATACAGACGGAGACCAGGGCCGGGCAGGGATGGGAGAATCAGGGCACCCATGGGAGAGGCAAAGACATCCAAAGGGAGGTAAGTGACACAGAAAGACCGACACAGAGATGGAAAGAGAGAGAGAGTGAGATAAGAGAAGAGGGGAGAGGCTGGAGAGGAGAGAGGAGGATGCAGAGGAGGAAGAAGAGAAAGGGGGGAGGCTATGCTGGAAGGTTAAAGGGGGAAAGATGGTGGCCTAAGAGAGACCACATATGGAGGGAGAAGGTGACACGGCCAGCCCAGCCTTGCTCCTCACCATCCATCCACAGGGGCCTTGAGTAGCTCTGAGACACCAAAGGACATGGCACCCATGAAGTCATTTCGGGATGTCCTATCCCAATCCCACACCTCCACACTGAGCCGGCGCTCTACATCCCCTGGCTTCAGGTTGCTGTGGGAAGGTAGAAGCAGAGTGAGGAGCCAACGTCACAAAGTCACAAAGTCACGGCGTCCCACTTCCTCACCCCAAGCACCTCTGACCCCAAGATTTGGCAGGCACGGATTATAACTACCACAAGCTCCCTCCCTCCCTCCCAAATTCTTGGCCCCTTCTCATGGACTTCTGGTTCTTTTCTCTCTTTACTCAGAGTTTCTGCATTCTTGTCCTGGCTTTTCTCTCTGTCCTTGTCACTCCCCTACCATCGGCCCCTTCTCCCCTGCTCTTTCATTCCTTCCTTCTCTCCTCCTTCCCACATTCTTCTCCCCCACACTTATCCCCTCCCTCCTTTTCTTTCTTTTGGCTTGTCTGTTTGTTTATCTGAGACAGAGTCTCTCTCTGTAGTCTGAGTGAGCTTTGAACTTGCCTCAGCCCCCAAAGTTGCTCCCTTTGCAGGCATGCACAACAGTGCCCAGCCTCCTGTTGCTTCTCTCTCCCTGTGTCATTGCCTTTGTCTGCCTTCCCCTCTGTCCTTCTTTTCCTGGACCACTGTACTTCCTGTTCCCTTTGCTTCCTCCAGATTCTCCTCAGAACCTCCTTTTTTCTTTCCTGTTCTCCTCACTTATTCTGAGCGCCTATCTGAATATCCATTTGCCTGTCAGCTTGCTCTTCCAATCTCTGTGCTTCCTTAGCAATTCAAATATTTTATACACATAGGACCAATTTGCCTGCATGTGCCTATGCACCAAGTGTGTGTCTGATGCCCGTAAAGGCCAGAAGAAGGGCATCAGGTCCTTTGCAACTGGAGTCACAAGTGGCCATGCCTTGCAGGTGTTGGGATCCCAAGTCCCCTTCAAGAGTAGTACTCACTCTTAACTACTGAGCCACCTCTCCACCCTCTCTGTCTACTTCTTGTGAGTCTTGTCTTTCTAGTTCTCTACCTGTCCTCTGATCTCCTCATTCTGACAAGCAGGGCACACTGAAGGGAAGTAAATACTCAGAGACCCGTCTCTTGGCTCCCTCTATCATCCCATTCCTGTCTCTTCTCCTGCCTCTTATTAGAGATGGCATCCATTCCAACACACACCCCTCCCTGGCACCCTGGGTTTGTGTACTGCTAGGACTCTCTAATGCTTCTCTTTCTCGAATCACAACCCCAGAGCTCACAACACGAAGGTCTCGTTCCACACGGGATTCAGTGTGGCTTTCACGGTCTTTGTCTTCTGTTTTGTCAGGTTCCGAGGGTCCGGGATCAGCTTCAGTTTCACGTAGGGATCAGACAGGCCATTGGGGTCCATAGGAATGAGGTTCCGGGCCTCGCCAACTGAAGGGAGAAGGCGGGGAAGGATGACTTGAATGAGAGACCCAAGAAATAGCTCCCAGCCTTCCCAGAGCCAGGAGTCAAGAACTGGGAATCACAGCCAGGAAGATGGCTCAACTGGTGGAGGTGCTGGCCACCAATCCTGATGATCTGACATGGTATGAGAAAAACGGCTTAGAAGAGTGTGTGCACACATGCACACATGCATGCACACACATACAAATAGATAGATAAATGTTTGAAATAATAATAAGGGACCAAAGAGATGTCTCACCCATTAAGAGCACTTGTTTTGGTTTGTTTGTTTGTTTGTTAGGTTTTTTTGTTTTCCGAGACAGGGTTTCTCTGTGTAGCCCTGGCTGTCCTAGAACTCACTCTGTAGACCAGTCTGGCCTCAAACTTAGAAATTTGCCTGCCTCTGCCTCCCAAGTGCTGGGATTAAAGGCGTGCGCCACCACTGCCCAGCACTTGTTTTCAAATGTCTGAGTTTGAATCCTAGCGCCTACATGATGATTCACAACCATCTATAGTTCCATTGGCCCCTTGTCCCCTGCTCTTTCATTCCTTCCTTCTCTCCTCCTTCCCACATTCTTCTCCCCCACACTTATCCCCTCCCTCCTTTTCTTTCTTTTGGCTTGTCTGTTTGTTTATCTGAGACAGAGTCTCTCTCTGTAGTCTGACATCCAAGGAACTGACATCCATTTTTGGCCTCTATGGGCACCAATTACACACATGATGTTCACCCATACTCACACAGAAAAAAATAAATGGATCTAAAACTAAACTAAACTAAAACCCCAAAGAATTCAAGGTCAGCCTCCTTCCTCTGTGACTTATCTTTCTACCACCTATATCCTGGGCATAAGGCCTATTGCATGGAGCATGTGCCCAGAAATCAGACTCAGTATCTTTTCTGCCACTAGGACTCAGGAGTCTGGAGTCTGACTCTCTTGGGTAAGTCAGATCTTGCCTCTCATCCCACCCTCTCAATGACCACTAATTGGAAATCTAGAGTTGGGGTGGGGGAAATGGTAGAGTGATTGATAAGCATGATGAATTCCAAGGTTCAATCCCCAGTACGAGGGGGCGGGAGACTTAGCATGTCTAAAACTCAGCATTTGGAAAGTAGAGGCAGGCAGGCAGGCCAAAGTTCGAAACCAGTCTCTGCTACATATCTAGTTTGAGAACACCTGGACTATACGAGAGCATATCTGAAAGATTAAGGCTGAAAGGCAGGTCTTCTGCCAGAAAGGGAATGAATGGATGGAGCCCAGACCATCCATCCGAGTGGGGATGGAGTGAGGGATGTAGGCTGTGGTCTGTAGGAGGTATGCATCCTGGTTCCTGGTATGGAACACCCTGGATAAGTTCAGTCAACCTCAGTTCCAGGTTGGGGCGTGGCTAGTGAGGAGGCACAGCCTCACCAGTAATATGGATCTCATCCGACGTAGGAGCCCGGATTTCCAGTTGCAGACGTCCACGGCGCTCTGTGTGGTCCACACCGCAAAGGGAGGGCACGCTGCGCACACAGCGCCGGTGCACATTCATCTCGCAACCTGGTGGAACAAAACTGGGGATAGCATTTCAGGCCCAGGCCTTCACCAACCCCACCTTAGATCTCCCCTAAACCTCAGACATTGCACTGTGGCTGAAGGAGAGCACCCTCTAGCGCCTGATCTGGGCAGGGGCAGCAGACGTCCTGCGGGGCACACTCACAGGAACATTTCATGCCCTGGTGCACCAGCCCGTAAAGGAGGGAGCCACAGTGGTCGCAGAAGGTGGGACTGCTGTAGCTGTGCAGACGGAACTTGTGCTTGTTGCGAGGGTCCTAGGGAGCAGAGAAGAATCATTTAGGGACGTAGGGGCTGGAGGATTCTAAAATCCTAAGAGAGGTGACTTTTAAAACAATTTATTATTATTATTGTGTATGCGTGTCTGCATGTGAGTGCAGTTGCAAGTTGAGGCCAGAAGAGGGCATTAGATCCCCCTGGAGCTGGATTTATAGGAAGTGTTGGAAACTAAACTAAGATCCTCTGGAAGAGAAGCAAATGTTCTCAAGTGCGGAGCCATCGCTCCAGCCTTGGAACTTTTTGGTTTTATTTTTAGACTTATGAGGTAGGGTCTTATTTAGTCCAGGCTGGCTTCAAACTCACAAGGTGGCAAAGCTCCTGATCCTCCTGCCTCCAACTGAGATTGTAGGCATGGACCACCATGTGTGGCACAGAACTACCAAGAGAAAAATGTCTCTAGCTAGAGAGAAGCCTTTTAGCTTTTCTTCCTTTGGCCTTGCTCTCTGTCAGTTTTCTGCTCTACCTCATTCTTTTCAGTTTACATACGTTCCCTGAGACCCTGGTATGCGACAGACCCAGCACTGCATAAAAACAATTAGAAATCTGTCACATGCAGGGACTGGGGATGTAGCTCTGTAGACTGCCTGCCTAGCATTCAAAGAATCTTCTGACTCCCAACACACCACAAGTTGGATGGAGTGGTGCATGCAGGAGGGTAGCAGTTCAAGTTCACCCACTGGCTGTGGGGTAGCTTCATGACCCTATTCCAAAAACCAAAATAAACAGAACAATAACAGAAACCCATGTCACCTGACATCTTTCTTCCTAAAAGGAGGGAGATAGAATAGCAAGCACAGTAAATAATAAAAATAAGTATCATGGTTAGACAAATGACTGTATTTGTTTTTGAGGGAAAATAAGCAGGGGTAGGGAAGCTTGGTGGTGCCAGTGTGCCATCCCAGCTTTTCTGAGGCAGGTAGATCAGAAATTCAAGGCTAGCCTCATCTACACAGAGAGTTCAAAGCCAGCTTGGGTAACTTAGTGACACCCTATCTAAAAACATTTAAAGGAGCTGGGAGTGTCGCTCAGTAATAAAGCAGTTGTCTGCTATACATGAGGCTCTGGGTTTGATCTCAGTACTTCAAAAAGAAGCATTGGGTGGGGTTGGGAGAAGGCTGGAGAGATGGCTCAGTGGTTAAGAGCACTGACTGCCCTTCCAGAGGTCCTGAGTTCAATTCCCAGCAACCACATGGTGGCTCACAACCATCTGTAATGGGATCCGATGCCCACCTCTCATGTGTCTGAAGACAGCGACTCATATAAATAAAGTTAAATAAAGATTTTAAAATATAAAAATAAAAGAAGGGGTGGAAAGAAAGAAGTAGGGGGAGGAGAAAGATGGGGGCAAGGACAATAGAAAGAAGGGGGAGGGAGAAGAGAAGACAAGAAGAGGGGAGGAAGCAGAGGAAAAGGATGAGGAGCTAGAGGGAGAAAAGGAAAGGAAAGAGAAGTGAGGGGGAGGAAGAAGAAGTGGAGGAGGGAGAAAAGGAGGAAGAAACAGAAGGAAGCCCTGAAGTGGGAGGCTCAAGAAGGTGTGGTCACTAACAAAGTGGCATTTGGTCAGAGCATGAGATGAGACTTCTCAGGACCCTTCCCACCTCCACACCTCCTCCTCCAAGTTGCTCTCTGAGGACCTATGGGCTGCCCTTAGCCCCAAGCCCTCCATTCCCTGTCTCCCTGAAGGGTACCTTCTCTGGGCCCCATGTGAGACAAGAATCAGTTACAGCAGGCACCAGAGGGCCTAGCCAGATTAGTGGGAGACTCACAGCAGAACTGAATATGTGGGACGTGCCCGCTGCTGCTCGTCTGACAGCAGTTATTGGTGCTGTGGTCGTTAAAATGGGGTTTATTGCTGGCTTTGATGAGCCAAGTACAAGCCAGGCCACTTCCCAGATGTGTGATCTTTGAGTAAACTCATTTCCCAGTTTTGAGCCTCAGCATACTTCTCTGTCAAATGGAAATGAACATTCGTTCTCTGTCTTGAAGCAACACTAAATGTCCAGGGTCCAGTTGTGCAGGAATTTAGGACACTAGCCAGTACCTTCCCCATTCACACTCTACCCTACAAGGTAAGGCCTGATTCTTAGGAAATTATTTCCTCCCTCCCTTTCTTCTTTCCTTCTTCCCTTCCTCTCCTGCATTTTTCTTTTCTCCCTTTTTACAGGTTGGCTTGGAACCTACTGTATAGTTCGGGATGCCCTTTAAGTCCTGATCTTCCTACCTCTACCTGAGATTCCAGCTGTCCACCACCCTGGACAGGTTACACAGTGTTAGGGGTGGGACCCTGTACTCTGCCACTTGAACTACAGCCCCAGCCTCAGACTTACCTGACTCTGAGAAAACATTGAGAGAATGATCCTGAAGAGAGAAAAACTGAGACATTCTTGGGCTTTTATTTTAGTTAGATTTCTAGTTTCAGTTTTTTTTAGATTATTTTACACCAATGAATGTTTTGCCTGTATGTATATATGTGCACCATGAATATATTCCTTGTGTAAACAGGGGTCAGAGGAGGGCATTTGGTCCCCTGGAATTGGATGCTTGTGAGCCACCATATGGATACTTGGAATTGAAACTGTGTCCTTTGCAAGAGCCACAAATGCTATTAACCTCTGAGCCACCTCTCCAGACCCTAGTTTTCTATTTTGAGTGTGTGTGAGAGAGTGTGAGTGTGTACATGTGGAGATCAGAATATAATTTGCATTTGTTCATTCTCTTCTTTTAAAATGTGGGTCCCAGGGATGAAATTCAGGTTGCCAGCCTTGGCAGCAAATGCCTTTACCATCTGAGCCATATCAATAACCCAATATTTTATTACTATGTTCCAGGTGCCATCTCAAGTGTTTGACTCAACTGAAACTTGGAAATGACCCCATAAGTAGGCACAATTCTCATCTCAGTTTATAGCCCAGGAACTTAAGATGTACTGTAAATAATTAAGCCAGCCATGATGACACATACCTGTCATCTCAGAATTTGGGAGGCTAAGTCATCTATCTGTACAATGAGGAGTTTGAGGGCAGCTGGGCTGCAATAGAGAGACCCAGTCTAAAAGCAAAACAAAACAAAATACCAAAAAAAGGAAGAGAGGGAGAGAGAGAAAAAAGAAAAACAGGAGCATGGTGGTGCACACTTTTAATCCCAGCACTCAGGGGACAGAGGCAGATCTGTATGAGGCCAGCCTACTCTATAAAGTGGGTTCTGGCCATCTATATAGCGAGGCACTGTCTCAAACAAAACAACAAAAATGAGACCTTCAAAAGAAAGAAAGAAAGAAAGAAAGAAAGAAAGAAAGAAAGAAAGAAAGAAAGAAAGAAAGGAAGGAAGGAAGGAAGGAAGGAAGAAAGGAAGAAAGAAAGAAATTTTGACATCTCCCAAGGAACGGAGAAAACTTTTAAATATATTTAAAATTTTTTAATAAAAGAGAAAAACTAAGCACTGCAAGAGATAATTCCTCATTTAGAGAGGACTGGCTTTCACATCATGTGTTTTAGTTCAAGAGTCTTTGCTCAAGCTGGGCGTGGTGGCACATGCCTTTAATCCCAGCACTTGGGAGGCAGGGGCAGGCGGATTTCTGAGTTTGAGGCCAGCCTGGTCTACAGAGTGAGTTCCAGGACAGCCAGGGCTATACAGAGAAACCCTGTCTTGAAAAACTAAAAAAAAAAAAAAAAGTCTTTGCTCAGATGGGAACACAAGAAGAAGGAGGAGAAGAAAAAGAAGCGACCAATCTAATCTCATGAGCAATTATCCAGATTCAAGCCTACACTGGGTGTAAAAGAGCTGATGAGTATGTATGTAATCAGGACCTCATAAAACACAGATAGTGTCAGAGGCAAGCACGTGCACAGGCAGGCAATAAGCATATCCCAGGGCTGGTACTCAATTTGTGCTCTATGTATTCACACCCTGTATGCAAATTCTGTTTTCTTCAACAGACAATCTACCAGGTGCCTCCTGGGCCTTCTTTGAAACAGTGTCTCCATATTTAGCCTAGACTGGCCTCGAACTCACAGTGCTACTGCCTGAGCCTCCGTATTGCCACCTCCCTATGAATCTATGAATTGTATAGCTCTTTCTTTTCTTGTATCAAATTCTGGGAAGAAACAATCTCTGCTGAACTGCTAAGGTAAGATTGGAAATGTCTAGATTCATGCTACCTGGTTCAACAATGTAGCTGTTCAAATTTAAATCAATCTGAGGAAAACCAAGCTTAGATTTCTGTTCCTCAAAGCATCCCTGTTTCGTGCTGGCTGCATGCTGCTGATGGCAACCGTAGAAAGAGAACATCTCCCTTATCATGGGCAGTTCGTTCCACTGGTCACTGCTAGATTACAGATGCATTTTACAAGGAAGAATCGGAGGCTGGGTTTAAAGTGAAGGAGGAGAAAGGAATCAGTGTCCAGAATTGACTGCTCAACAGCCCCTGCTATGCAGAGGGAGGGGCAGGGTGAGGTGGTTGTGGATCTGAATGCATTCTTGCGCGTGAGTGCCTAGTGTCTGTTCACTGTGGGGTCTCTCTAAGCCTCCCTAAACATCTAACCATCTTCTATCTCTGCCACTTCCTTTTCCACACACACCCCGATTAAGATAGGTCTTATGTAGCTCAGGTTTGCCCAGAACTATCTATGCAGACAAAGCTGGCCTTCAATTCTAGATCCTTCTGCCTCCACCTCTCATGTGCTAGGATGTGCTAGGCTTGTGCTGTGACACCCAGCTTTGAATTTCTTTTCCTACACCTCTGTCCGGTGTGATCTCTCTCTGTCTCTGTCTATGTCTGTCTCTGTCTCTCTCTCTCTCTGCCCCCCACATTCTAATTTTCTTTAATTTCCTCTTCCCTGGATGTCAGTCTCATGAATCCAGTGATAACTTTTGGTCTCTTCAACCCCTGTGTCCCTTTCTGTCCCTCACCTATGTCCCCAGCCTCTCCCAGGCCCCTTCTCAGTCCCCCTTTTCAGGCCAAGGGCAAGGAATCTGGGCCAGACTGGGCTCTTTCTATCTCTCCAGCCCCCCTCCCCTCCCAGCCTTAAAAATAGCAAGAGAAATTGGGACGGACGCCGAGGGGGTGAGGGCGGGGACGTGGCCTGAGGAGGAAGAACCAGGTGTCTGGGCACTCACGTCCGTCTGGGGGCCCTTTCCAGCGCCTGGACACTCGAAGGTCACAAATTCGTGGCATCGGCGGTGAACCACAAAGCTACAGACTAAAGATGAGAATACAAGAGACACAGAGGGAGGGTGAGACAAGTGAGAGACCCCCAATAGATGAAAAATTAGAGACAGAAATTCCAGCTCAGAGAAAACCACCAACAGAGGAATTCCCACATAGAGAGTCCAATGAAGAGAAAATCAGAGGAGAGACCCAGACCAAGAGCTGTATGGAGACAGACAGACACAGAGGCACAGAGAGCAGGACCTAGAACCCCAAGAGACAGACTTGAAGAAAGACAAAAAGAGACAGAGAAACACAAAGTAACACAACCCCCCAATATGCTTGGGTGCGCACGCGCGCGCGCACACACACACACACACACACACACACAGAGAAAGTAGAAAGGAGAGAGAGAGAGAGAGAGAGAGAGAGAGAGAGAGAGAGAGAGAGAGAGAGAGAGAAAAGCAAGGAAAGAGGAAGACAGGTTTTGAAGAGAAAAAACAGAAATATCCTTAGACAAGGGAGACATAGAGAGCAGCAACTTGAACAGAAGTGAGTCTGGGGGTGCTGCTTCGGCCCGCCTCCCACCTTGAGTCACTCTGTTCTTAGCCAAGTGGCAGCTGGTGTTTTAGGATTCGCCCCCCTTGCCCGGCCCCCACCCGCCCATTAGTGACCCCACCCGGCCTGCCCCTGCTTTAGGATGAATGGTGTTGTCATGGCAACGGCAGTCTGGGGGGGGGCTCTGACTTTGCATCTCTGAACCCCTCCCCCCTTCAGCTCCCCTTTTCCAAATCTCCCTGTTCCCATGGAAACAGATTCTCCAAATATCTGTCCCCACCTGGAACCGGCCGAGGGAGGGGCCCCCAGCACCACCTCCGCGGTGGCCCTGCCATCAGAGTTTCCTCCCCACCACAGGCTGTGTGTCTCTGCCACACCCCCCCGCCCAGGGCTCCCCCGCGCCTCTCTGGGGACCACAGAACACGTGTGTCAGCCGCCTCAGCTGTGAGGCCCCAGCCTCCACCCTCAGGGGTCCCAGAAGTCCAGGTCCCAGCTCTTACCTTGACATTGCAGGCCCTGCTTTCCAATGCCCCTGGAAGAGTCAAGGATCTAAGGTCAGTGCAAAGAGGGGTACCCGGGCCCTCCCACCTTGCAAGACATAGGTTTGCAGTTTCCCAATTTCACCCAGATGTCTGAGTCCTAGTTGCCTTCTCCGAGAACCCAAAATTTCTAGTCCCAGCTCCCTTTCCCTTGGACCCTAGAATCCAGCCTGGCTCTTCCTCCCTCAGACCCAGGAACCCAGACTTCCACCCCCTGCCATTAAGCCCAGGAGTGGGAGCTGCAGCCCCTCTCTGCTCAGTCGCTTGGGGACCAGTGTGACATGACTGTTCCCAAGTCCCCTCCTTTTCCAGCCCTCTCCCCTAGCCCGCTTCCCTCACCAGATGAAGTCGGTACAGTGACTGCAGAAGGTTGGCTGCTTGAAGAAACGAGCGGTGAACTTGTGGCTCTTCACCTCGTGGACCACCTTCTGCCTCAGCGCCCCCTTTCTGCAAAACAGGGGTCGGGGTCCCCCCTCTGAGTCGCCTCCGCCAGGGCCCAGACCCGCCATGGCCCCAGGAACGCAGAAGGGATCACGAGCTGGCCCTTTTTCCGAGGAAACAGGTGGACGGCGGTAGGAGGACTCCGCAGACTCTGAGATAGGAAGGACAGGGGCAAGGCACCTAACGGTGCACAGCACACGGCAGAAAGCAACACCCCGGCACGGGCAGCACCGACCGGGGAGAAAGCGGGTGGGGTCAGAGCTGAAGGCTGGGGCATCAAGGAGCCGCAGGCACGGGCGGCGGCGGGAGCTTCGCTCTCAGCACCTGCTGAAATGTAGAAGTCGGGGGTGGGGGAAGGCGTTGCCATGACGACCAAGGGGCGGGGTTTCAGTTTAAAGCCCCCCCCCCCCGCCCGGGACAGATGCCCCTCCCTCCTCTCCACATGCACACTTCCATTCCGCAGGCTCTATGCAAGGAGGGGACGTCCTCCGAGCCTTGTCCACCCCCTTTCTCCCAGTCAGTCAGTCATCTTGGCCCCCACACCCATCTTCCTCCCCCACTCAGCCGCATGAGTAGGTTTTGTCAGGATCTAGAATCTGGGGTAGACCCGTGTGTCTCTGGGCATATTAATCTTTTAATCAAGAAACTTTGTCTTTAGTGCTGAGGACTTTCTGATAGACACGGAGGCTAGTGTCTCATTCCTCGTGATGCTTCAGGCTCTTTATCGCTCTTAGAGCCTCTGGGCTTGGTGCTATGCCTCCCTCTGGGTGTGTTTCTTTTCTCTCTGCCTTCTCACTCTTTTCTCTCTTTTCCTCTCTTCTTTCCTGTTTACTCTCTCCATTTCTCCCTCTCTGCTTCTCTCTTTTTCCTGCTCACGTCTCTCCTCATGCACCACATGGTGTACTGAAAATGTTTTCATTTCCATTGTCCTGCCTTTCCCGATCTTCGCTAATCTGTGTTCACCTTTGCTAGTTAAATTCAGCTAGTTAAATTCCCTAGTTAAATTCCCGATGTCCGTCACTCCCTGCTTCTGTATTTCTCCTTTCCTGTCGCTAGAAGGCGCTTTCTCTGAGTAGTTGCCTTTCCCTTCTGTCCTTTTCTCTGACCCATTCAGGGTTTTTCCTTTTGGCCCTGTGATCCTCTTTATCTCTGCGGTCCCCCCCCTGTTCCATGTGACTCTGGCTCTAGTGGTCTCTCCTTCTTTCCCTGTGACTGTCTCTGGGGGGATATTGACCCTTTTCGGTGTCTCCTTGGGACTGTCTTCGGGGGAATCTCGACTCTCCTCTTTGTCGTCTCTCCCTCCTTTGCCTCCCCGAGACTCCGTCTCTGGGATTCTCCCCACTCTGTCTATGGCTTTCCAGCCCTGGAGGTCTCTCCTTTATCCACGTCTCCCTGTAACTCTCCATCTCTGAGGGCCTGTCCCCTCCGTATCTCCCTATGACTATAGCAGAGTGTATTTCTTGACTCTGGATCTCCCTATGCTCTGTCTTGGGTGTCTCTCGTGTTTCCCTGTGACTCTCCACCTGAGTGGTTCTCCCAACTCAGTGTCACCCTGGGATTTCCTATGCACACGCCCAGGTCTCTCCTCCCCTGAGTTCTTCCCCAGGTCACGCCCCACGATGCGCCTTTCTTGAGGTTCCAGTCTTCCTACGGATCCATTCTGGCAGGAAGCCGTTCTAGGGAATCCTGGCCCGCCAGAGGCTGTCGAGCTCAGTGCACTCTGGGACTTATAGTTGGGGCCCTCGTGTACGCTATTCTTGGGACGCAAAGGAAAACTACTCCCGGCGTGCAATGCCGGCGGCTGCGGTGGCGCGGGTGTCGGTTCAGCAACACGTCGTTTTTGCGGTTTTGCTGAGGTCGCAGTGGAGTCGGAATTCCAGAAGGTGCAGGGGAGGTGAAGGAATTAGAGTCAGTCCTCAAGCACCCTTCTGAACACAGAGTTCTCTGACCAACCTGCAAGCCTATTTATTGATGTCTGTGGTTTTCTGGGGCAACGGGTGAAGGGCACTGGGGGTACAGCTTCTTCCTCTGTTGCTTTCCCGAGTTAAAGCAGCAGATCACTGGACGCTACAGTTCTATTTTGTTGTTGTTGTTGTTGTTTAAATAAGGGCTTGAACACTTTTAATCCCAGGCAGAAGCAGGAGGACCTCTGTGAGTTTGATGCCAGCCTGATCTACATAGCAAGTTCCAGACCAGCCAGAGCTACACGGTATCTGTCTGATAAATAAATAAATAAATAAATAAATAAATAAGTAAGTAAGTAAGTAAATCTTTGTGTATTTCCTGTCTGGCTTCAAACTTGCTAGGTAATCAAAGATAACCAACATCTGAGCTTCCTGCCTTTACCTCCCAAGAACTGGGTTTATAGGCATCTATCATCACCCGTGGGGTAGGGAAGTGTTCAGATACTGGAGATTGCCCCTGGGACCTTGTGTTTGCTCGGCAAGCACTCTACCAACTGATCCACACAACCCTCTAGCTATTCTTTCTGGTGTCTTCCAGAAGGTATTCTTGAACCAGGACGGGAAGGAGTGGATGCGATGGCCTCTTGAGAAGAGGAATTGGTGTAGATACGTCTTGGTAAGCACTGAAGAAATAAAGACTTCTCACCCCAAAGTGTGTGTCCTCACTGGCTCTTCTCCCATGTACTTCCTGTTAGGTCTCAAACCTGGGGCAAATGGTTAACTGAGGTGCCTATTTAACATATCAAAGCAGAGCTCTCCCAGCATCCCTCAGTCACGACCAGTTACAGAATACGGCTGGTATATCTCAACCCCCTACCTTAAACTCCTTCAGTTCAGGAGCTGGGCTGCCTGCCCTTCCACCAGTTGCTCTCCCCTCTATATCCCAGCCATTTTGGTTACCAGGCCCTTTTTGTCCTGGCCTCTTGGTCTCCTAGCTTCCCCGCTCTCCTTACATGGCCCACCTCAGAGTCACTTTGGACTCTCCTAGATGTCCCTGCCTCTGGCTATGCCTCCCTTTTATCAACAATAAACCTTCTCCTCCTCCACTATACCTAAGAGCAGTCCTTTCCTTTTATTTACTTTTCATTCACTTCCAAACTTATTCCAAATGTTTTCCAAGTTACCTTTGTGTGGGCACAGGTGCAAAAAGAGATTGTATGATCCTGAAATTTCTTTATGTGTGTGATCATGGAGGCCAAAGGATATCAGGGTTTTTTGTTTGTTTGTTTTTTTCGAGGCAGGGTTTCTCTGTGTAGCCCTGGCTGTCCTGGAACTCACTACCAGGCTAGCCTTAAAGTCAGAAATTCGGCTGCCTCTGCCTCCCAAGTGCTGGAATTAAAGGCATGTGCCACCACACCCAGCCTGGTGTCAGTGGTTTTAATCTGAGCTATCTCTCCTGATTGTAGCTGTGAGCTCAGCTCCTGAAGGGGGCGCTATGAACTGGACGCAAGCATTTTTTTTTTTTTTAATTGCAAAATCACCTCTCAGCACTGGGACATTGTATTTCTGAATTGCCCAAGTGGTATTTTCTTCCTGAATCTGTGTGTATTGCTAGGGACAGGCCTGCCAGGGCCTTTGTACATGCTAAGCAAGTACTTTCCCTCTAAGCTACTTGCCAAACCATAGTGCCTTGTGTTTCTCAAGGGACTTTCTGTGGGAGAAATTGCATTCTTGTCTTTCCTAGTCAACGTTCCTAGTTTCTTTTTAAGATTATAAAATGTATGTTCCTGTGAGTGTAGTCGTGGAGGCCAGAAAATGGCACCATCTGTCATTTCCTTCACTGCGTATTTGTCTAAGGCAGGAAGCCAGCAAGCCCAGTGACTCTCTGTGCCCCCACCTTTACCATGGGGGGTGTTGCATGCATTTGAGGGGATGTTCAGCTTGTTTCTTGGGTCTGGGACCTGAACCCTGGTTCTCACGGTGCCAAAGCAAGTGCTTTCAACAACCCCTGAGCGCCCAAGGCTCCCACACCCCCATTTTGAAGAATTAAGAAGACTATCCGGCTATGGTATATAGCTCGGATGGTAAAGTGCTTGCCCAGCATGGGCCAGTCTCTGGGCTCAGTCCCCAAAACTGCATAAACGGGGTGTGGTGGCTTTTACTTGTAATCCCAGCACTGGAGGAGGTAGGACTTGGCTACATATTGAGTTTGAGGCCAGCCTTGTCTACATGAGACCAGCTTAAAGGGGTGGGGATTCGGGGAGGCTGGAGAGATAGTTCAGTGGTTCTCCTCTACAGGACCTGGGTTCAATTCCCTGTACCCACATGGCAGCTCACAACTGTCTGTAACTCCCGTTCCAGGGGACCCAATACCCTCACAGACATGCATGCTGGCAAATCAACAATGTACATAAAATTAAAATAAATACATAACTTTGGGGGGGGGGAGACCCAGGCTCTGCCACTGTTTTCTGATGAGGCCAAGGTTGTCTTAGTCCTACGCCCCTTCTGTCATCAAACTGAAGAATCTGAGTCTCACCTCTCTCTTGGAGTCCTTCATTCCTCCCCACCCACCCGGAGAGAAAGAAAGCATGAGTCTTCCTGTTATCATTATATTGAGGGTTTTTTTTGTTTTTGTTTTTTAAAAAAAGAACATTATGGATGTGAGGGGTGGGAAAGGGTGACTGACAGCAGGAGCTACAGGAACCCAAAGCTCCAGAAAATTAAAATATATATATATATATTTATACATTTATTTATCCATATATACCTAGTAATGTCAAAGAAGCAGAAAGCAGCAGCAAGAAGCAAGCAGCACATGAGAGGACCCGGGTTCATGTACAGCACACACAAGCCATTCCAATCCTGTTACTCCCAAACCTACCCTGTAGCCCAAGAAAAGATGTCTAAGGACCTTCTCTCTTTAACGGGGCTACACAACGAGGGTATGGTGGTATATCTGTACTCTCAGCACCCAGAAGGTGGAGCCAGAAAGACAAGGGTTCAATGGAAGCCTCACCTACACAATTATGTTTGAGACCAGAATGGGCCACATTAAGAAAATCTCTAAAGCTATTAAAAAAAAAAAAAGGGCTTTTTAGTTGATTGCTTTGTTTGTGTTCAGAAAAGGAAAAGATGAGCTTAATGATCTTAATGCCTTTAAGGCCGGCAAAGGCTCCTTCTCTTCTCATTCCTGCTAAAGCAGACCTTGTTATTTTTAACACTGAGATAAGCGAGCAGCCATTACTGACGCTCAGAAATACTTCAGAGTTGTCTTAAGACCATATGGGTGGCCTGGCAGTGATGGCACACACCCTTAAGCCCAGCACCAGGGAGGCATAAGCAGGCAGATATCTTGAGTTAGAGGGCAGCCTCGTCTACAGAGCAAATTCAGGACAGCCAAGGCTACACAGAGAAACCCTGGGGGTGGGGGGAGGGACAGAGACACAGAGAGAGATACCATGTGGATATTTTTGTTGGGTTTGTTTAAATAGCACAGAGAATCGTTTAGGAAAAGGTGCCCATCCATTGCTTCATCTAGGGTATCTATCCTCTAGGTGGTGGGCTTTCAGTAAGCCTGGTAAAAAAAATCTAGAGCCAATTTGGTGCAACGTTGAGTGACAAGTAGAGGCAGAGACTGCATAATGCTGACTTCTGGCCACCGGGAATTGCTGACCTCCAGGATTTTGTTTGCTTTGTTTTGAATTTAAAGGAGAGGTACATTATATGGCCTGCTTCCCAATCCCCTTAACACACACACACACACACACACACACACACACACACACACACACACACACAGACTAAGGCACAGCTAAGGCAGGCAGGCAGGCAGGCATGCTTTGGCAATGAGGCCCCTAAAGAGACCCTTGGAGTAAAGAACTGCAAAAGAGTGTGGGTAACTGTAAAGGAGTGTGGGATGTGTGGGGCCAGCACCTTTGAGGGGTGAGGGAAAGAAAGCAAGATTTCTTAGGGCTCCCAAGAAAATAAGCAGGTGATAAAACCCACAGGAAAGACTATAGAGATAGAAAAAAAATGAACGAGGCAAACTGTGGAGCCACAGCTCAAGGGTAAAACAGGCATACCAGAAGAGGAAAGGTAAGAAAGAGATAGAAAAGGCAAACGGGGAATAAGGAAGACTATACATATCTAACAGGGAAGAGGAAATGGGAGGGAGATGAGAAAACAGGATGGTACCAATCACCTGGGTAATCAACTGGTTGAAGAGGCTGCAAGGAGAGATGGGGAAGGGAGCCCCTTGTCAATCTCAGACCTTGACGAACACCAGACGAGTGGAGTACACCAGATCAGACACATATGCCAGCAGGTTGATACCTGTCAGGATGGACACCGCCAGTCGTCGGTCCCAGAAACACACCGTGTTGGGTTGTATATAACTAATACTACGAGTGCAGCTTGGATCCATTGAACGGCGGGGTTGGCCCTGATATCTCTGATCAAATTGGTAGAGGGGCCAGAGGACGATGGCAGTGGCGTAAAAGAGAACAGAGAGTAAGGCCAAGCCTGAGAGGAAGGTGGGGAAAGGGATGGGCAACACGTTGGTACAATCCCCCAGGTTGAGCAGGATGGTCACCCCTGCTAGTATGAAGCAGATGGCATAGACTGCCACACACCACTCCAGGGCTGGCTTCTGATTATACAGGAGCGGCTCACTGATGAAGGCAAAGATGATACAGGCTACGAAGGTCTCAAAAACTTTGAGCAGCCCTGGCACGGTAGCCATATAGCCAGTGATCTCACCGGGCCTTGCACGGGTCCAGGCCACTTCAGTGGCATACGCCAAACAGGCAACGCAGGAGAAAGTGGTGGCAGCGATGGCATGGTCCCGGGTACGTCCATGAGCTAGGAACTGCACATAGGTGGTGGGATAGATGATGGAAGACGACAGGCAGAAGAGGGCCGCGTAGCAGGCAAAGGTGATGGGGAAGTTTCGCCATGACAGGGGGAAGTGGGCCTGGAGTCCACCTAACTCCACAATCAGGATGATGAGGGTAACAGCAAAGCAGAAACACCAGGTGAACATGGCCCAGTTACCCATGGGCCCTGTCCAGGCACCCACACTGGCCACCAGCGAGAAAGCCACACAGGTGGATATTAGCTGCAGGAGGCGGAGGAGGCCCAGCGGCTGGGTCAGCGCCCGAGCGGACCCCACAGTGGTGGAGGATGACGTTGTAGTCGTGATGGTTGTACGAGTTACTGTTACCGGCATGGCTGAGAAAAGGAAAAGCATTTGGGTAAGATCTCACATACTGAGGAATCCAGGTACCCAGCCCTCATCCGTTTTGGAACAAATTACTTTGAATTCTGAAAAGGATGTGTCTTAATATATGGAACTTGTCTATAAACTATAAAAATGAATTGGTCATCTAGGTTCTAGGCTCATCCTAGCCCTACCCATAAGAAAACCCAAAATCCAAACACTCAAAGCTATACTTCTTGCTTCCCTTTCCCAGGGAGTCAGCATCCTATCCACGGGAGTGTGTGCTGCCATGCTGGAAAACTAGAGCTGGCTTACTGGGACATAACTCCTGGAAGGAAAAAACCAACTTCTGACCTCCATGCGAACACATACAGACTCACCCCAAACATACACCTACAACTTTGACCGTGGGGATGTGGCTTAGCTGGTAACACGCTTGTCTATATCATTCAGGAAGCCTTGGATCTGAACCCTGCACTACGCAAACCAAGTCAAGAAGGGCACACCCATGATCTTAGAAATTGGGAGGCTAAAGTGGGAAGGCTACTGTGAGATGGAGACCAGCCTCGGCTCTGTAATAAAGTCCAAGCTAGCTTGGGCTACAGAATGTGGTTCTGCCTTTAAAACAAACAAAGCCAACCTGGTCTACAGAGTGAGTTCCAGAATGGTCAAGGCTACTCTGTTTTATTACAAACAAACAAACAAACAAACAAACCCTGTTTTATAACAAACAACAAAACCACCCACCCAGCAATGAAAGATATGGTCTAAGATCTAGCCTGTACTTCACTTCCTCCTGTGTGTGACCTAGGGTTTTTTTTTTACCCCAGGCCCTGTGTACAAAGTTCCCTCTTTTATCCACAGCGACTCAGTCATCTCTAACTTCTCCATAGCCAAGACTCTAACTTCCTCATACTTTATGCCCTGTGAAAAGATTTCGTGTACATAAGAGCAACATAGACCTTAGCAGCCCCTACCCACTCAAAATTCCATCTTCTATTCCACCTCCCACATCTAACCAGAGTACTGGACCTGCATCCTTCTCACTCCTCTTCCAGAGATCTCTGACCAGGAACATTATGCTTTCTTTCTCCCCTCCTTTCAAGCTTCACCCACCCCACCCCCAATCCTACCTCAGACCTGGAGAATTGAAGACTGCTCAGTTTCTGCTTTCTTATCTCTGAGCTTATCACTTCCTCCAGGGACTCAGCTAACAGGTACCTCAAGTACAGGAAAATTCAACTCCCTCCATTCTCATTGAGCAGTCCACTGAAATCTCTAGTTTTCGAGATCAGTCATGCAGGGCTAGACCTCAGGACAGGCCTCTCGGCCTTCTAGTGTACCATGTAACCCTGACATGGGAAGTGAGTGGAAGGACTAACATCTTTTTGTTTGTTTTGTTTTTTCGAGACGGGGTTTCTCTGTGTAGCCATGGCTGGCCTGGAACTCACTCTGTAGACCAGGCTGGCCTTGAACTCAGAGATCCACCTGCCTCTGCCTTCCATGTGCTGGGATTAAAGGCATGTGCCACCACTGCCCAGCCACATCTCTTTTTTTACACTGCAAACCACAGCTTCTGTCTCCTTGTCCTAGAGGCTCAGAACTAGGACCAAATGCCAGAGCCCTTCTCAGGATGTTAACTGTCTGACCTCTCGGCTGATGCCACTAAAGATATGAGAAGGTGGTTTCCAGGTCCAATTTTCTTATTACTATTGTCAGTTCTGTAGTTATTTCTTCTGAATTGAACATCAGCTGATAGAGGGAGGGGAGGGACTCAAATAACTCAAAAGCTATAGAGACTAAGGGCCAACTAAATGGCTCAGTGGGTAAAGATACTTACAACATGGGCTGTTGAGATGACTCAGCAGGTAAGAGCACTGATTGCTCTTCTGAAGGTCCTGAGTTCAAATCCCAGCAACCACATGGTGGCTCACAACCATCCGTAATGAGATCTGACACCCTCTTCTGGTGGGTCCGAAAACAGCTACAGTGTACTTATTTATTATTATAATAATAATATTACTTATGTATGTATTTATTATTATATGTACAGCGTACATATAATAATAAATAAATCTTTGGGCTGGAGCAAGCAGGGCTGGAGCAAGCAGAGGTCCTGAGTTCAATTCCCAGCAACCACATGATGGCTCACAACCATCTGTATAGCTACAATGTACTCATATATGGAAAATAAATAAATAAATTGAAAGAAAGAAAGAAAGAAAGAAAGAAAGAAAGAAAGAGACTTACAACAGAGCATGATAAGCTGAGTTCTGTCCCCAAGACCCACATGGTGGATAGACCATGTGGAATTCTGCAAATTGTCCTCTGACCTCCATACACTGGCTATGGGGTGTACACATACATGCACACACACAATAATTACATGTTAGAAAGACAAACCATAGAACCCCCAAGGCTCAGAAAGTTACAGGGCTGTGCTATGAGGCCCCTCCCAAAGCTGAAGTAATATATGAGCAGCAAACAATTAAGAGAGGACAGGAAGACTCTTCTGCCCAGCTGACTACAAGTTGAGCAGTGTACCCCAGAAATGCGTCTTCCATGAGTCTTCCATGTTGGGGTGGGCTTCTCTATGCCCCTGCAAGTATTTCCAGTCCACTCACTGGCTCACCCAGTGCACTTGGGTTAACTTTGGTCTCTTTGACCTTGCATCTTTGTTTGTTTGTTTGTTCTGTTGTGGCTGTACTGGAACTCACTATGCAGATCAGGCTGGCTGGCCTCGAACTCAAAGAGATCTGCCTGCCTCTGTCTTTGGAGTGCTGTAATTAAAGGTGTAGCCACCACCGCGCGGCAGCCCATCATCCTGTGTTCTGTGATGAACACAGAATTATTCATAACTTTCCCCCGAAGAAAAGTCGTGCTAAGGTCAAGCCCACGGAAAGACAGAAGGGCTTGCTTTAACCTCTGGAAGCTCACACTGTCCCAGAACAGCTCCCGAAGTACACAGGAGCCAGCTTCTGGATACAACTTCTTACACACATGGATGCCTCTGATTCTATCCTTTGGAACTCCTCCAGGTCCCTTGTCTCTCAGGATCTAGGAATCTAGGCACAACTCCCCTCCTTCCTCATACCCAGGGATCCAGGATCTAGTCCTTCCTCTCCTCCTATAAATCCAATTCAGTATTCCTGCCTAAGCTAGTTAGTTGTCCCAGGAATCCCCAGTCTTCCTACCATAGACTCAATTCAGTTTTCAGGCATACACTACTAAACTGAGGGGTTCTGGCCCCTGGTGCACCTCCATCAGACTCAGAACAGGGCTCTAAACCCTCCCCTCTTAGACGACTCCCGGTCTAAAACCCCAGTCCTCTTCCCTAAAAATTGTACACCAGCTCCCCACCCCAAGTTCTTGACCCTCAAATAAGTCCGCTCCACCCTCAAGAGCTAGGAATTAGGACTCGGAGCACACTCACCTGCTCCCTTAACAGAGGACCGGAAGGAGAAAGTTCCGGCTGCGAAGGCGGCTAGGGTTGCACACCTGGAAAAGGCTGATCAGAAGCCCTGGAGGAAGAGAGCGACAGTCAGAGTGGAATTCAGACAGTCCTCCTTGCAGCACTCTGACCCCGGAGCCCTAGACTCCACAGCTGGGACGTGTCTCCCAGTGGGGACGCATACTTGGCAGAGATCCCCCAGGCGAGGCCCCAGAGATTGCCCTGAGGAAGCGCCGCCCCTCTCCTTCCTCTCCCAGAACTTGCTGCGTGGGTGGGGTGGAAGCAAATGTGGACAAAGGGCCCGCCCTCAGGCTCGCGAGGGGCGTGAGTGATGTTAACCTAGCCCTGATTTGCAGCCTGCAGAGGGAGATCCCTGGGCGGTGGCTGTAGAGGCGGGAGGCCCAGCCTGGCCCCAGAGTCTCTGCTCCTTATAAGGGCTTTAAGTTGCCTCAGCCAGGGCAATGTGGCAGGGACCAGGAGGTAGTGCCAAGACCCCCGCCGAGAGAGCGAAAGTGGGAGGGGGGAGGGGAGAGGGAGGGGGGAGAGAGAGAGAGACAGAGAGACAGAGAGAAAGAGAAAGAATGAGTTTTTTTTTTTTTGGTTTTTCGAGACAGGGTTTCTCTGTATAGCCCTGGCTGTCCTGGAACTCACTCTGTAGACCAGGCTGGCCTCGAACTCAGAAATCCGCCTGCCTCTGCCTCCCGAGTGCTGGGATTAAAGGTGGGTGCCACCACACCCGGCGCGAGAGAGATTTTTATGGTTACTTGAAAAGTGTGAGTTTGGAGCCAGGCAGAACGACTCCCAAAAGTTGTCCTCTGAACTCTTTCCGTGTTCTGCAGTAGATGTGTCCCTGCGTCCCTCACCCACTGATATATATATATATATTCTATTTTTCTATTTTGAGATAAGCATTTGCTATGTAAGCCTTACTGGCCTGGAACTTGCTATGTAGACCAGGCTGGCCTTGAGTTCACGGAGATCTGCGTGCCTCTGTCCCCTGAGTGCTGGGATTAAGGGAAAAATCTTTTTTTGAACTCTGAGTCCTTTCAGAATGAGGAAAGTCTGGCCTGGGAGTGCAGAACAGTGTTCCCAAAGCACCGGTAGAGGCAGGATTGGAAATTCGAGGCCTTCTTGGGGTCACAGAGAGAGTTCAAGACCACCAAGGGGTGGGGGTGGGGATGGGGGGAAAGGAAGTCAGTAGTGGTGAGGTTTTAAGTAGAGTATTTGACTAGCATGTGTGAGGTACTAGGTTCAACCCCTAATGGGTGGGACTGGGGCTAAGGGAATGAGACTCCTTAAAACTCCTTCAATCTGATGGAGCTCCAGGACACAGCTCTTCCTTGGCTCCAGGCAAGAACTCATGCAGGAGTTGCAATTCTCCCTGGGAACTAGAAGCCTCCAGGGCACTTGGGAGTTGAGACAGAAAGGCAGAAACCCCCAGCTCCCACCAGGATTGGTTTTTTTGGGAAGCCAGGCACCCCGCACTATAATAAGTGGGCAACAGATCGCCTGTAATCTCAGCATTTAGGAGGAAGAGGCAGACGGATCTCTACAAGTTCAGGGCCAGCCAGGTCTACATAGCGAGTTCCAGGACTACAAAGGCTATATACATAAAGCCTGTCTTTAAAATTTTTTAAACAAAAACAAAAATGGCGGGTTAGTGTCCAGCATAAATCCTTCTGTCAGGGAGAAAAGTTAGGAAAGGAGGAATAGAAAGAAAGGAAGACCTTAGGAGAGGTAACGGAACTAGTGATAGAGGCCTCCAGCATCGTTTGAAGTCATTGCTCAGGAATGCTCAGCTAAAGACATAAGCAGGGTGAGGAAACGCCCCTAGAGTTTCCTCCTAGGTCTAGTTCCACTCTCAGGGCCACACCCAGCACCCCTGCTACCATCCCCAATGCCACACTCCTGAGGTCATCCATCACTCCACAGACAGGGCACATGCTGGGCACAGCCCTGAACAGACTCCAGGCCACGCCTCACACCAGTGGTGGGCTCAGCCGTAAGCCTTCAAAGATTCCTACCTCCCTCCCCCCAGCCCCCCCCCCATACTCTAGTGCGGGTGCAGGCCTCTGGGAGGGTCAGAACAAGGACTTTCCCCTCCTGAGTCCCTCCAGGTATAAGCACCAGGTATAAGCATCCAGGAGTTCCATCTTCTCGGATTCAGGGATCTATACTCAATCTTTCCGAGTCTTCAAACCAAGAGTCGAGATCCCAGCCCCTCCCTTCTTCCGTCCCAATTCAAACTCCAGTACCTTCTCCCTCAGAACAAATTCAGACCCCCAACTTCCTCCAGATTAAGGTCTGAATCCTGCCCTCCTCCCTGAGACCCATCTTAAATACAGATCCCAAACCTTTTTGGTCAGACCTAGGAGTCTAGATCCCATCCTACCGCTCTCAGCCTCAAGGGTCCAAGTACCACCGTCCTTCCTCATACCCACGTGCCCACTCCCCAGTCCCTCTTCTTTCCCATGTATGACCTGTATGAGCTCAGATGTTCAGCCTTTCATCCAGAGCTTGAGTCCTGGTCCAACTGCAGTGTTTCTAGGGATCCAGACACCTGAATCCGTGCCCACTCCTCTTTCTAGAACCAAGGATCCTGGACCACAACTCCTTCCCTTTGGGGGTCCCTGCAGCTTTACCTCTCCAGGCAGTGGCGACTGTAGCACAAACAAGGACGACAGCTGCAGACCAAAAGGGTCTTAGGACTGGGTGGAGTTGGCCAGCTGAGGAGCGCGCGAGGGAGGGGTTGTGGGCGGGGTTTGGGCCTGGCTAGGGCGGTGAAAAGGGACTTTCCCTTCATTCAGGCTATCCCTGGTAGGCCCCGAAGGCGGGGCTAATGCCACACCACGCCCCCAGAAGGCTAGCGTCCTGGATCTCCCGCCCTACCAGTGAGGGGGTGCAGAGCTGAGGTCACCGTAGCCGTGGAGACAAAACAGGAAGACACAGCAGCTGGAGGGGTGGGGTCTCCTGGGGGCTATCCTCCCTGTCATAGCTCTAGAAAGAAATCTTCAGGGTAGACCGGAGAATGCTGTTGCCATAGAAACGTACTTGTTTATGATTTGTTTCAGATAGAGTCGTCGCCCCCCCCCCACTAAGCCGGGTCCCCACGCCTAGTCTCACCTCTCATTCAGTTCTCCCGCTCTCCGCCCCACGCCTCTGTCTATCAGTTCCCCCACGATACCCAGAAAAAGGAAATCTTACACATCCAGGTCCCAGCAGTTTGAGGGTCAGCTAGACCTCTGTTTAACGGAGTCTTGTCTACCTGAAGCAGAATTTAGGGTGCCAGGCCTTGAGCTTAAGCTACCTTGACTAGTGAGGGCCCACCCCCAAAAAACAAAGACTAGATTCCTTCGTTTAGGGGTCTGCATAGAGAGTGGGCCATATCTCCAATTACACTGTAATCATGGCCTGAGGACCCTTGGGCCAAGTCTCAGAAGATCACAGCCAGGAGACGCGAAAGGATGATGGATAGTAGCTAAATTCCTGGAAATTTGGAGGGAGGGTACCAGATTTCTGAGCGTTCAGTTTTCAAAACATATGTGGTTGGTTGGTTGGTTGCCTGAGTCTAGAAGGGCACGCTATTTTTGGCCTGAATTCCTGCCTTCAGGACAAAGGGAGAGACTCAGAATCTTTATGAGGACAGGGCTAGGGCCCGGAGCTCTGGATTCTAGGTTCTATCATATGGGAAGGATTCCTCGGGCCCTATAGTACCGGGAGGAGAGGGGCAAAAGCAGGAAAGAGATGCAGGATTGGGAAAAAAAAAAAAAAAAAAAGTCGGATTTAAGGGCCTGAAAGAACTCGACTGAGCCAGATGGGAAAAGAAGCTGAAGGTCGCGATGCTGGAGGGACCTTTAGGTCTCTCCTAAAGGTCCCAATGCTGGCCCCCTGGGCAGGGCGGAGACCCAGGACACCTGGTTCCCTCCCTCCTGGCTGCACTCACTCACCCCGCTCTGCAGCGGTCCCGGGCGCGGCCTTGCTCTGCTGCTGCTGGGCGGGGCCTAGTGGCGGCTGCGGCTGCTTGTCTCTTCCCGGCGGCTGCTTCTGGTTACCTTCCAGGAAGACTGGAGAGGTTTATAGTCCTAGCCCTAGAGAGGAAGCTAGGAGCTTCGCGAAGGGGGTGGGAGGTGGGGGTTCGAAGGGGTCCAAGAGCTCACTACAGCCAGCTTCGTGTCCTACAGAGGAGGGAGGAGCTGGAGAGGGGACCTGGACGCTTGCTTCTTGCTTCGTGCTTTGCAGAAGTGGGGGTGGGGAACAAGGTAGGGATGGGTAGGCGAAGAGCTGTGTGCTCACTTTGCCTGTCTGGGAAGAGACCCAGAAACAGACCCTCTTTGTCATTTTATGCCTTGCAAAAGGGAGGGTTTTAGTTTAGTTTAAACACACACAGACATTTACTACACATTTACTTTATGTGTGAGAGTGCAAATGTTGAAGTCAGAGGAAAACTTGTGGGAGTCAGTTTTCTCCTTCCAGTGAGTTGAATCAAACTCAGGTTATCAGGTTTGGTTCGCTGGCTAGTACCTTTATCCACTTGAACCATCTCATTGGCCTATGGAAGGTATGGCTTTGGTCTTTTTGTTTGTTTAATTTTCTTTCTTTCTTTCTTTCTTTCTTTTTTTTCTGAGACAGGGTTTCTCTGTGTAGCCCTGGCTGTCCTGGAACTCACTCTGTAGACCAGGCTGGCCTCGAACTCAAAAATCTGCCTGCCTCTGCCTCCTGAGTGCTGGGATCAAAGGACTGCACCACCAAGCCTGGCTTGGCCAAATGCTCTTAACTGCTGAGGCATCTCTTCAGCCCCCTAAGGAGAAGTTTTTACTATGTCTAGCATCAGGCATTTCACACACACACCACAGGCTCACAGAAGCCTATAGTCTATAAATAACAGGTTGGGTTTCCCACAGATTGTATTCACAAGCCTCCTTAGTCCCAAGAGTTCAGGCTTAGTAACATCTCTCTCCCCTCTACTCAAGTCAGTCACATCACCACCATCACCATCACAGAAACCAAGTTGGAGCTATCTCAAATGACCTACAGGAGTCTTGGCTCACAAAACTTGCCATGCTCAGTCCTGTGTTGGAAGTATGTCCTGTGTAGGTACTGAGATGGCTCATCGGGTTAAGGCAAGGCTGATCATTTGTGTACCACATCTACCATGTGGTAGAGGAGAGAACTGATTCCCAAAAGTTTTCCTCTGACTGACACAGGTTCAGTGTGTCATGCAATGGCATGCATTCTACCACTACCACCACCATCACCACCACCACCACCACCACCACCACCACCACCACCACCACCACCACCATCGTCATCCAAAGGTAAATGTAAAACAAACAAAAATCAAAACACCTCTGTGTTCAGGGTAGCATGAGCAAGATAGAAGAAGCCCCTGGGTTATGTAAGTGCGTGTTGCTGAAGACTGACCCCGACCTCAAACACGCTAGGCTGAACACTGTGTCACTGAGGTCTTCCCCCAGCCCAGTTTGCAAACATTTGAAGAGTGAGTCACAGGGTGTAATTTTGGAGAAATATAATAACCCTAGGCTTCCCAGATCTGTGTAACCTGTGATCATGTATGTGCTACTGGTTCCGTGTTTACCCACCTTTTAGGACAGAACCCCCACCCAAATGTCCCAAACCCATCATCACTATTGCTCCCTGCCCAGCAGGCTGTGCTTGTGTTCCAGGGGGCTAGCTGCTTTGGAAGTGTTGCGGGACATGAACAACCAACCCCTCTCCAAACTCATACCAACTTCCAAATAAACGGAGTCCCTTGATCAGAAGCCGTAGTGTGCGGTTTAACATGACAGTGAACGATGAATAGAGCCATTCATTGTGCACACACAGGCTGCTCTTGGCAGGGGTGCAAAGGGCGAGGAAAGCAAATAACAAGCACAGAGTTACTTATTCCATGGAAGAAAAACTTATTGCCCAACCCATGATGGAAGAGGTCCAACGTGATCCTCAGCAGACTGGGCATCTGGCTAGCCTTCCTAGTAAGCTGTGCTGCTTTAGGGGCCTCACCAAGTGTTGCTGCCAGCAGCAAGGTGGACATTCATCAAAGCTGTGGCTGGCTAAGATTGGTGAGATAAATCCTTTACGGTCGACTGTAGCCATTTTTGCTTAGGAACTCTCTGCCGAATCCTGAAGTATTCATGGAAGGGCTGATCAAGAGACACCAAGCAGCCGGATGGTCTACCATATGACACAGCAGAGGTGGCTACTGAAGAGCTAATAAGATACAAACTATGAGGTGCCTTTCATTCCACAATTTCTATATGCCTACTGTGTACGTTTTATTTTCTAGATAAACAATCAAATCCTTTTCTGTCTTATGATTTAGTTAAAAGAATATTTTATGCTAGTGTGTGTGTGTGTGTGCTTGCATGGATTGGATGTGTACCACATGCATCTCTTAGAGGCCAGAAGGTGGAGTCAGATATCCTACATGTTGAGAGATAGTTGTGAACCATTGTATGGGTGCTAGGACCTGAACTCAGATTATCTAGAAGAGCAAAGTTTTATATTACCTTAGGAAGGCCTCAAACTCACAGAGACCCATCTTCCTCTGCCCCCCGCCCCCCACGCCAAGTGCTGGGGTTAAAGAGATCCCCAGCCACCACTGGCTGTGTGAGATGT
Organism: Mus musculus; assembly: GCF_000001635.26. Lineage (NCBI taxonomy): Eukaryota > Metazoa > Chordata > Mammalia > Rodentia > Muridae > Mus > Mus musculus. The sequence continues at coordinate 285,161 of NW_004058052.1, read as the reverse complement.
TATTTAACAAAGGAAAAAGCTCCCATGGGGCTGCTGGTGGCTCTGCAGTTAATTGCATTTATGGCTCTTGCAGAGGACCTGAGTTCAGTTCCTAGTATCCACAATTCGTGGGTCACAATCAACCGTAACTCTCACTCCAGGAAATCTGATGCCCTCTTCTGAACTTCAGGGACTTTGCACACACACACACCCATATACAAATTTTTTTTAATGATAAAAACAAATTTTTGCAAATTAGTTTCCCAGTTATTTTGGCTCTATGCCATGAGAAAATGTTTGGTAGCTACTGACCTCAGTTCTAAACTGAGGTTATGTTCCAGAAGAGTCAAGTATCAGTCAACTCTGCTATCCATAGCCCCGCCACACAAACCACTTCTCTTTTGTTTCTTAGACCTTCAACAAGAATGCTTTCTTTTCTTCTTCCTCTTTTGTGCAGCCCTGGCTGTCCTGAAACTCACTTTGTAGATCAGGCTGGCCTCGAACTCAGAAATCCACCTGCCTCTGCCTCCCAAGACCTGGAATTAAAGGTGTGCGCCACCACCGCCCGGCCCCAGTCTACATTCTTATAGAACTCAGGGCTACTAACCCAGGTACCACACCACAATGGGCTGGAGTCTTCCCCATCAATCACTAATTAAGAACACATGCAACAGGCCTTCCTATATACCTAGATCTTATGGAGGCATTTTCTAAATTGAGGTTCTCTCCTCTGAGATGACTACAGCTCCTGTCAAATTGACATGGAACTCAACTGCCATGAGAGGTGTGGTTTTGTCAGGGGAGGTATGTCACTGGGGTGGTGGTTGAGATAGTCTTGTCCTAGCCCCAGTTCACTCTCTTTGATTTATGCTTACTGTTTAAAAAATGTGATCTGTAGGAGCTGGAGAGATGGCTCAGTGGTTAAGAGCACACTGGCTGCTCTTTCAGAGGTCCTGAGTTCATTTCCCAGCAACCACATGGTGGCTCACAACCATCTGTAATGGAATCCAATTCCCTCTTCTGGTGTGTCTGAAGATAGCTACAGTGTATTCATATACATAAAATAAATAAATAAATCATTTTTAAAAAAATATGATCTTGTCTTTCACCAGGCATCCTCGTCAATCCCTGACGCACTGCCGTGATGCCCAGGGAAGACAGGGCGACCTGGAAGTCCAACTACTTCCTTAAAATCGTCCAACCTTTGAATGATTACCCAAAAGGCATCATTGTGGGAGCAGACAATGTGGGCTCCAAGCAGATGCAGCAGATCTGCATGTCCCTTCAAGGGAAGGCTGTGGTTCTGATGGGCAAGAATACCATGGTGCGCAAGGCCATCAGGGGGCACCTGGAGAACAACCCAGCTCTGGAGAAACTGCTGCTTCACATCCGGGGGAACGTGGCCTTCAGGTTCACCAAGGAGAACCTCACGGAGATTAGGAACATTCTGCTGGCCAGTAAGGTGCCAGCCGCTGCACGTACTGGTACCATCGCCCCATGCGAGGTCACTGTCCCTGCTCAGAACAATGGTCTGGGGCCTGAGAAGACCTCTTTAGGCCCCACCTAAAAGCTCCAGAGGCACCATTGAAATTCAGAGCTGATAAAAACCGGAGACAAGGTAGAAGCAAGTGAAATCGTACTGCTGAACACGCTGAACATCTCCGCCTTCTTCTTCGGGCTGATCATCCAACAGGTGTTTGACAACGGCAGCATTTATAACCCGGAAGTACTGGGTATCACAGGGCAGACCCTGCACTCTCGCTTCCTCGAGGGTGTCCACAATGTGGCCAGCATCTGTCTGCAGAGGACTGTTGCCTCGGTGCCACACTCCATCATCAATGAGTACAAAGAGGTCCTGGCTTTGTCTGTGGAGACTGAGTACACCTTCCCACTTGCTGAAAAGGTCAATGCCGTCCTGGCTGATCCATCTGAATTTGTGGCTGCTGGGCCTGCTGCAGCCAAGGCTGAAGCAAAGGAAGAGTCAGAGGAATCAGATGAGGAAAAGGGGTTTGGTCTCTTCCACTAATCCCCTCAAAGCAACCAAGTTAGCCTGCTTAATTTGAGAAAAATGGAAATAAAGGCTTACTTCTCTTTAAAAAAAAAGAAAGAAAGAAAGAAAGAAAGAAAAAGGAAAAAGGAAAAAGGAAAAAGGAAAAAGGAAAAAGGAAAAAGAAAAGAAAAGAAAAGAAAAGAAAAGAAAAGAAAAGAAAAGAAAAAGATCTTTAAGCTTTTGCTTCTGACACTGGCCACTGCGCCACTGCTTGCTGCAATGCCTCCTCTCTGTCATGGATTTATCTCTCTGGAACCGTAAACCTAAATTTCTCTAAGTTACATTTGGTTATGGTTTATCACAGTAATGGAACACAAACTAGGACAATATTTTATGTGCATGGAATAAGGTAACATATGCCACAATATACTAGCTTTGGGTGTTTTTTAAAATTTTTTTATTTTGTTTTTCCTTTGGCTTTGTTTTTGTAACAGGGTTTCTCTGTGTAGCCCTGGCAGTTCTGCAACTCACTCTGTAGATTAAGCTGGCATTGAACTCAGAGATCCACCTACCTCAGCCTCCTGAGTGCTGGGATTAAAGGTATATGCTGCCACTGGCCAGCTATAATACATGTTTAAGGAAATAGTGTACTGATACATTTAAAATCAAAATATTAGACTGGGCATGTGGTACAATCCTTTAATCCCAGCACCCAGGTGCCTGGTCTACATAGTGAGTTCCAGGACAGTAAAGAGACCCTCTAAATAAATAAATAAATAAATAAATAAATAAATAAATAAATAAATAATATTTAGCTGGGTGTTGTAGCAGTCAGCGTGTCATCCCAGCACTCATGATGTAAGACAAGACCATCAGGAGTTCAAGGTCGTCCTATACTGCATAGTGAGTTCAGGGCTAGCTTGGGATACACGAGACTCTGGGGGCAGCAGAGGAAGTGCACAGTGAATGTGTTAAGTGAAGATAAAATATTGAGTAGAGGTACACTATTTCACATGGTCCTCAATGCCTCAGGCTCATGGCCGTGATAAGGCCTTCCCCCAAGGTGAGCCTGAGTTACAGCAAAGCTCTCCTTTGTTTTTAGGTTTGGTTTGGTTTGGTTTGGTTTGGTTTGGTTTGGTTTTTTTCTAGACAGGGTTTCTCTGTGTATCCCTGGCTGTCCTGGAACTCACTCTGTAGACCAGGCTGGCCTCAAACTCAGAAGTCCACCTGCCTCTGCCTCCCGAGTGCTGGGATTAAAGGCATGCGCCACCACCACCCGGCTCGCCTCTGTTCTTACTGAGAATATGGCCAGTGTGTACAAAACTGCACACGCGGTAGCAGCTGCACACTCCTCTCAGAATGACTGCAACCTGAAACTGTCCTTCAGAGGACACCTGGCACCAGTATTAGCTAACTCCTCCTGGGCTAAACATGATGAATATAGTGGGTTTCAATTTGTTGATTAATTTATGCCGTACCATATGATCAAGGAGAGTCCACCCATCCCATTATGTCTGTGTGTGGCTGTCCTTTCTTCAGTCCTTTGTCACCCCAGTTGTGTCAAATCCAGAAATCACAAAGGATGCCATAAGATCCTGTCTCAAAAAAATCGAAAGAGCAAGTTAGGATGCCTTTAAGTCCAGCACTCTGGAGACAGAGGCAGTCTTGAGGCCAGTCTTGTTGATATAGTAATTCCAGGCCAGTCAAGGCTACATAATGAGATCCTGTCTCCAAAAATCCAGTAAACAAGAAAATCAACAACAAGAGAACCCACGCTTGTGTACTTCCATACTGTCGCAAACACCCGAAACATTTCTCTTAGTGTTTTGTAGTTTTCTTTGTCTTTCCAGTTTTTAGATAAACCATAATTAAACAAGAACACACACACACTTGAACTCAAAAATATGGAGGGGAGTTGTCCTTGGACTCCCTTAAGTAGCCTTGAACTTCTGACCCTCCAGCCTCCATCTCTCAGGTGTTGGGATCACAGGCTTGTACTACTATATCTGATAGATATGCACACTTTAAAAAAAAAAGCTGCTGGGCGTGGTGGTGCACGCCTTTAATCCCAGCACTCGGGAGGCAGAGGCGAGCAGATTTCTGAGTTCAAGGCCAGCCTGGTCTACAAAGTGAGTTCCAGGACAGCCAGGGCTATACAGAGAAACCCTGTCTCAGAAAACAAAAAACAAAAACAAACAAACAAAAAACCAAAAAATCTTTTAAAAAGTTACATTTTAGGGTCTGGAGAGATGCCTCGGTGTTTAAGAGCACTCATTCTTGTAGAGGGCCTGGGTTCAAGTCCCAGCACTACATCCATCTGTAACTGCAGTCCCAGCAAATCCAGCTCTCCTCCTGGCCTCCAAGGGGACTGCATGCTGTGCACAGATAAACCCAGTCAAAACATCCCTGCACATCACATGAAGAAAGAAAGCCTTTGAAAACGATATGTATTTGTTTATATTGTTGAGAGAGGTATACCAGAGCATATCTGTGGAGGTCAACAGACAACTTACAGTTTTTTCTCTCCTTCCACTAATTCGGATCCTGGGGATCACACACTTGGGTTGTCTTTCTCCGCCAAAAGTGCCTTTACCAGCAGAGCCACCTCAATGGCTCAAACATTCTCAGTTTTCTCCCAGTAAGACTCTACCCTGAGCTTTTTCCTTTTCTGTAAACACGATTTCCTGATTCCACTTTTAAGTCGTGCACCTTGTCTGCTGTGGTTCTGCGCAGTCATAGCTGTAGTTTCAGCACTAAAGAGGCAGGCAGATTGTTATACTTGCGAAGTGCCAGGTCACCACTGTGTACCAGAGAAAAAGAAAGAGAACAATTTATGCATTACTGCATTATCTTAAAAACTTCTAATGATTTATTTTATTTTTTATGTGTATGAGTGCTTGCCTAAGTGTATATGTGTGCACCATGATATATATGCCTGATACCCACAGAGGCCCCAAGAGAATATCAGATACCTTGGATCTGGATGGTTGTGAGCTACCATGTGGGTGCTGAAAACTGAACCCCAGTTTTGTGCAGAGCAACCAGTGCTCTTAATCCCTGGGTCATCTCTCGAGCCCCTTAATAATTTTACGGCATCCAAATACTTTATTATGTGTATTTGTGTCCAGGATAGAAACCGTGTGTGGAGATCAGAGGAGAATCTGTGGGAGTCATTTTCTCTTGGTCCACCTGTGGATCCCGGGAGTTGGACTCAGGTAGTGAAGCTTAGCAGCAAGCGCCTTTATTCACTGAGCTATCTCAATGGCCCCCATTTTTAATTGTGTGTCTGTGTGTGTAGGACATGCTAGTCGTTGGACCATTTGTGAAAATGTCAGTTCTCTCCTTCGGCCCATTTAGAATCTGAGGTGGTCAGGTTTGGATACAGCCACCTGTATTCCTTTACTCAAGGAGCCATGTCAGCAGCCCCTGTTACATTGTCTTAACTCTTCATTGTTAATGCAGTTCCCTCAACAAGGAAGCTTGATTCATTTCCAATCTGATAAATGCATTTAGCAACTTTAGAAAATCAAGTAGATTTCCTTCCTCCTCTGTTCCCCAATGCTGCCCACGCCTTCAAAACAGACACTTCATCCTCCTCGGTTTAAAGATGACATAGCTGCCATCTGTTAATCCAATCTGCATTGTGTGGAAAGGAGGCTCGCTTTCCCACATGAGAACCCGTCTCCAACTCCTTCAGGGGGAATTTCCCAGGGTCTCCGAAGGACAAACAGCCATGGTGACTTGTGCCTAACCTGGCTCTTTGAAGATTATGAATTTGCAAACGAGGAAAGGAGAAGTGGGTCTGTCCAAGGGAGCCGAGTAAATCACGGGAAGCCATGGGAAGGCTAGAATCAGGCCCTGGGATTTGTCAGAAAGCCAAGCATAGACAGCCAAAGGAATGCTTCCTAAGTCACATTGCTTAGCTGACAGCCTGCTTGTGAGGCTTGTCACCAGCAACTCTGTTCAGGGTACCCAAATGACACTGACCAATCACACCTCTCCCTGCTGCTGCTCTGAAACATTCCCAGACTTCTTTGTACCTTTCTTTGTACCTTTCTTCTCTAACTGTGTGCTGTGGATTATAATTTGAGTGCCATCCCTCTCGTCATCCCCACCCAAAAAGAGTCTTGCACTGAGTGAGGTCTTAGACCTGGGTGTGGCCGAGTTGAGAGGTGGTGGACTTTTAAGAGAGCAGTCATCTGAGACAATGTCTTTAGAAAAGATTAAAGTAGCTCTCAGGGCCTCTCAGCTCAGTTCCCCCAGAGTTGCTGTGTGCAGGAGGAGCAGGTCTGTCATTCCAGCACTCAGGAGGCTGAGGCAGCAGGATCAATAAAGATCAGTCTGAGTTACACAACTGAGCTACATGGGACCTTGTCTCAAAAACAAACAAGTGCCAGACAATAGTGGCACACTCCTTTAGTCCCAGCACTTGGGAGGCAGAGGCAGGCGGATTTCTGACTTCGAGGCCACCCTAGTCTACAGAGTGAGTTCCAGGACAACAGGGCTACACAGAGAAACCCTGTCTCGAAAAAATTATAATTAAAATTAAAAAACAAAACAAAACAACCAAGCAAACAATCAAATTGTAAGTAAAAACAATAAAAGTACCATAAATTTTAGAGCCAGATATTTGTGGTGCTTGCTTTTAATCCCAGAACTCTGGAGATAGAGGGAGGAGGATATCTGTGAGTTCCATCCCAGACTGGTCTACAGAGCCCAGGCCAATACAGAGAAACCCTGTCAGAGTAGGGATAGGGGATTTGGGGGTGGGAGTGAGAGTGGGGGGGGGTGGAGTGCGGTGGTGGTGGTGGGGAAACGTACAAGAATATGAAAGCCAGTATATGCAAACACTCTCAAAAAGCAAATCAAGGGGCTAAAGAGATGGCTCAGCAGTTAAGAGCACTGGCTGTTCTTCCAGAGGATCAGGGTTTAGTTTCCAGAACCCACAAGGCAGCTCATAGCTCTGTGTAACTCCTTTTCTAGGGCACCTGACACCCTCATTCAGACATACATGCAGGCAAAAACCAATGTGCATAAAAGGGGTGGGGGGCAGCACTGCAATGATGGCTCAGCGGGTAAGAGTACTGACTGTTCTTCCAGAGGTCCTGAGTTCAATTCCCAGCAACCACATGGTGGCTCACAACCATCTGTAATGGGATCCGATCTCTTCTGGTGTCTGAAGACAGCTACAGTGCACTCATATAAGTTAAAAACAAATAAATCTTAAAAAAAAAAAGAAAAGAAAAGGCAAATCATGTATTTAAAATGCACATGTACAAATGCTCTCGGGAGCTCATGTACATAAATTACACAAATAAATCTTTTTTATTTTTTATTTGTTTTTAAAGATTTATTTATTTATTTATTTATTTATAAATATATATATATTTATTTATATATTATATATTATATTATTTATATATTTATTTATAAATATATATATTTATTTATTTATATATATTTACTTATTTATATATATATTTATTTATTTATATGTAAGTACACTGTAGCTGTCTTCAGACACTCCAGAAGAGGGAGTCAGATCTCGTTACGGATGGTTGTGAGCCACCATGTGGTTGCTGAGATTTGAACTCTGGACCTTCAGAAGAGCGGTCGGGTGCTCTTACCCACTGAGCCATCTCATCAGCCCCAATAAGTCTTTTTTAAAAGAAGTAAAACAGCCGGGTATGGTGGCACACGCCTTTAATCCCAGCACCTGGGAGGCAGAGGCAGGTGGATTTCTGAGTTCGAGGCCAGCCTGGTCTACAGAGTGAGTTCCAGGACAGCCAGGGCTACACAGAGAAACCCTGTCTTGAAAAAACCCAAAAACAAACAAAAATTATCTTAGAAGTTTCATTCTGCACCGAAACACCCAGAATTGCTGTTGGGGGAGAGGGGATAGGGTTTCAGTATGTGGTCTTGGCTGGCCTGGAACTTGCCAGCCTTGAACTCATAGTGAACTAAGTGCCTCAGCCTCCTGAGTCCTGCAATTACAGGCATTATTTACCCTTTTCCAGTTAAACATTTGATATTTTTTAAATTTTTTTTTTACTACTTAGAAATAGCAGTAGCAAAGCACTTTTACCTGCTATGCCATTTTGCCAGTCCCAAAGTTTCAGTTTTTAAAAATCCGAGATGAAGGGGGCTGGAGAGATGGCTCAGCGGTTAAGAGCACTGACTGTCCTTCCAGAGGTCCTGAGTTCAATTCCTAGCAACCACATGGTGGCTCACAGCCATCTGTAGTGGGATCCTATGCCCTCTTCTGGTCTGTCCAAAGATAATGACAATGTATTCATATACAGGGAATAAATAAATAAATCTTAAATGAAAACGTAAACAGGGTCTTAATACTTAGCCCTGTGTTGCATAAGTCTGTAGTACACACATATTTTAACTTCCATATAGACTGTGGAATGATAAGCTATTTCATGTATATATCACCTCCCATACTGTCTTTTCTTTATTTACTTATTGAAGACAGGGCCTCACTGCAGTTCTGCCTGGCCTGGAATTCTATGTGTAGACCAGGCTGGCCTCGAAGTCACACTGATTTGCCTGTCCCTGCCTCCCAAGTGCTAGCATTAAAAGCATTCACTTGGCAATGTATTATTTTTTTCACATGTTCAGAACACTTAAAATCTATTCTGCCCAGCTGGTGGTGCCACGTGTCTTTAATCTCAGGTTTCAAGAGGCAGAGGCAGTTGGAGCTCTGTGAGTTTGAGGACAGCCTGGTTTATAGAGTCTATGACAGCCAGGACTATACAGAGAAACCTTGTCTCAAAATAATAATAATAATAATAATAATAATAATAATAACAACTTTAAAAGGGGCTGGAAAGATGGCTCAATGGTTAAGAGCACTGATTGCTTTTCCAGTTTCTGATTTCAGCTCCCAGCAACCATATGGTGGTCCACAACCATCCATAATGGTATCTGATGCCCTCTTCTGGTGTGTGTGAAGACAGCAACAGTATACTCACATAAAACAAATAAATACATCTTTTTTTTTTTTAAATCTATTTCTGATGTTGAACCAGCCGTGCAGACTCACAACCCCAACCCTGGGAAGCTAAAACAGAGGATGAAGAGTGGCTAATTAACGGTGTATACAGAGAGGTTGTGTTTCAAACAACAAAACAACCCCCCCAGAGCAATCTATGTAGCAACCTTTTTTTTCCCCCCAGAGCTGAGGACTGAACCCACCTGCCACTGAGCTAAATCCCCAAGCCCCGCCTCCCCCTTTTCTAAAGGGACAGGGTTTCTTTGTGTAGCTAGCATGTTGGCCTGGAACTCTCAGAGATCCTCCTGCTTCTACTTTCTAGACTGCTGGGATTAAAGACTTCTGCCACCCCCACCCCACTCTCATCTCCACTAATTAGCAGTTTTCAAGAACACCAATCATTGCTGTCAGCTAGAGTTGCCCTGTTAGCCTCTTGGCCTTTTTCTTCCTGTCTGCCCCACTGAAACTTTGTGTCCTTGGAGCATCAGCGCCCACAGTCCTCCCTCCCCCTCTCTTCTGACCCTGCTGCTACCTTTTACTCTTAGCTTTCCTGAGTTGGACCGTTTCTTCTTTTTCGTATGTGAGTGATTTCTTCTATGTCAAATTTATTTCAGTTACTGTACTGGCTGGCCTTGTGTCAACTTGACACAAGCTGGAGTCATCACAAAGAAAGGAGCTTCAGTTGGGGAAATGCCTCCATGAGATCCAGCTGTAAGGCATTTTCTCAATTAGTGATCAAGGGCGGAGGTCCACTTGTGGGTGGTGCCATCCCTGGGCTGGTAGTCTTGGATTCTATAAGAGAGCAGGCTGAGCAAGCCAGGGGAAGCAAGCCAGTAAGGAACATCCCTCCATGGCCTCTGCATCAGCTCCTGCTTTCTGACCTGCTTGAGTTCCAGTCCTGACTTCCCTTCCCAGCTTGCTTCTTGATCATGATGTTTGTACAGGAATAGAAACCCTGACTAAGACAGGTACCATAAAGCCTTGCATAAAGTCTTCATTCATCTTGTGACAAATGACAGGAACATGAGGCTGGATGTGTTGGCACAGGCTTTTAATCTCAGTCCTTGTGAAGAAAAGGTAGGAGAATCTCTGAGTTTAAGGCCAATATGGTCTAATTAGTGAGTCCAGGACAACCAGGCCTATGTAGAGAGATATTGTCTAAAATAATCAAACAAACACACAAACAAACCCCTACAACATGACAGAAACACTATCCTCTTTCCCTCCCTCCCTCCCTCCCTCCCTCCCTCCCTCCCTCCCTCCCTCCCTCCCTCCCTCCCTCCTTCCCTTCCTTCTTTCTTTTCTGTCCTGAGGATGGACTCCAAATTCTTACAGGCTCCAACCTAGAACCAAACCACTGGATTACACCCCCAGCCCCCCAGCCCGGCTTTTTTTTTTTTTAAGGCTGCATAATAGTCCATTACAAATATATATCTCATTTTTGTTATCCATTCATCCATTGGTGGGCACTCAGGCTACTTCTCTTGGCTGCTGAGACTAGGGTCTCCACAAACATAGGGTGCAGATGCCTCTTCCAAACACTGCTTTCCTTTCCTTTGGATGTATACCCAGAAGTCAGATTGCTTCATCATATGGTGGTTCTATTTTTAATTTCTTAAGGATTTTGAAATGATAACATTTAAGCCAAGAACTAAAGGATAAAGAAAAAACAGCCATGGAAATATCTCAGGAAAGGCTGGGCATTCCAAACAGATAGCAGGGTTGATGTAAGGGTCCAGGATGTGGAATCCAGAATGAAAAGCCCCATAGCCCAGTGTTCAGTGTCATGGAGTGCTGGAGGGAAATATGACGAAACTGGAAGCTGAATATAAAGCAGGCCAGGATGTGAGACGCATCTGGCTTTCGTTCAAGTATAAAGGGAAGCAATCAGAGGCAGGAAATGACACAATTCCAGTTCTGGTTTGAAATATTTTTGGGGTGGGGTGGGGTGGGGTTCAGGACAGGGTTTCTCTGTGTAGTCTGGCCTATCCTAGAACTCACCCTGTAGACCAGGCTGGCCTTAAGCTCAAGAGAGTCACCATTCTCGGCCTCCAACTGCAGCAACCTCTGGGATGAAAGACTACTGCTGTAGCAAAGTGGTAGGGAGGAGGGTGATATGCTGGGGCATGGATGGGGGGGACACAGATGGACTGATGCTCGCCCGTGCTCTCTCATGGGTGGGCACAGGGAGCCTAGCCCTGTAAGCTGTAAGGAAATTCCTTTATCTGGAAGTCTCTATAAGAGGGCTTTCTGCCTTATAAACACTGATGGAGGTCTGAAGAAAACAAAGTCCTTGCCCTGGCAGACACAGATGATGGATCACAGGCTGCTGTGTGACTAAGCCCTTTTCTTCTCTCTCTTCCCCTCCCTTCCCTTCCCCTTCCCTCCTCTATCTTTCCCTCCTCTCTTGTTCCTTTTCCTCCCCTATCTTTTTTGGGGGGAGGGGGGCTGATTTTTTTCGAGACAGGGTTTCTCTGTGTAGCCCTGGCTGTCCTGGAACTCAGTCTGTAAACCAGGCTGACCTCGAAATCAGAAATCCACTACCTCTGCCTCCCAAGTGCTGGGATTAAAGACACCACCACTGCCCGGCTCCCTCCTCTTCTTCTTCCTCCTCTTCCTCCTCCAAACAGCACTTCTCTGTGTAGCCCTGTCTGTCCTGGAACTCACTCTCTGTATAACAGGCTGGCCTTGGACTCACAGAGATCAACCTGCCTCTGCTGCCTGAGTGCTGAAATTAAAGGCCGGTGCCACCATACCTAGCTTGCTCGTCTCATCCTTCTGCTTCCTTGCTGAATGCTAGCTTGCCACCAGGCCAGGTTTGTCAGAGGATGGAAGTGAGACTGCCTGCATGCTGGACAAATGCCTACCAGCTGAACTACAGGCCCTACCCTATTTGTTTGCTTTTCTCTTTGAAACATTACATTAATGTTTTGATTTCTCTGTGTCCGCATTTTGTGAACATGTGTGACACAGATGTAGAAGTCAAAGGACAGCTTTTAGGAAATCTGTTCTCGTCACCTACCAGGTGGGTTCCACCGGTATTTGGAGCTAGATCATCAGTCTTGGTGACAGGAACCTTTACCCACTTGCCATCCTGCCAACCCATCTGTCTCAGGTGGTTTCTTTTTTCTTTCTTTCTTTTTTTGGTTTTTCGAGACAGGGTTTCTCTGTATAGCCCTGGCTGTCCTGGAACTCACTTTGTAGACCAGGCTGGCCTCGAACTCAGAAATCCACCTGCCTCTGCCTTCCAAGTGCTGGGATTAAAGGTGTGCACCACAACGCCCGGCTTATGGCATAAAATTTTATGGCATAAACTTTTATGGCATAAACTTTTAATCCTAGCACTTGAGAGGTACAAACAGGTAGATCTCTGTGAGTTTGAGGCTAGCCTGGTCTACTTAGCCAGTTCCAGGATAGCCAGGACTGTTATAAAGATAAATCCTATCTCAAAAACAAAACAAACTAACAAAACAAAACAAAAAGATCTTGTCTCAGGGCTGGAGAGATGGCTCAGTGGTTAAGAACACTGACTGCTCTTCCAGAGGTCTTGAGTTCGAATCCCAGCAACCACATGGTGGCTCACAACCATCTGTAATGAGATCCTATGCCTTCTTCTGGTGTTTCTGAAGACAGCTACAGTGTACTCATATACATAAAATTATTAAATTTAGAAAAGACTCTGCCATAAATAAATAAATAGGAGGAAGGAAGCTTGCTTCATTAGAGTCACACATGGTTGATTGTGCACATTTGTAATACAACTTCTCAAAAGTTAAGGCCAGGTGCTGGAGAGATGGCTCAGTGGTTAAGAGTGTAGTCATATACATAAAATAAATAATTCTTTTTTTTTCCTTTAGAATTATTTTATTAAATCATAAATGTACAACAGCTTCTTAACTCTACAAAAGCACTTAAAATTTTTAAAGGAAAAAACATTATGTCTTATTACACCATGATTCTGGCTAATAGCTTTTCAAAACTTTTGAGAAAAATCTTAAAAAAGGTTTCATATGTCACCTGAAACTTACAAATTTAACATTATCAGAGAAGGAATGCTTCTACACTCTTACAAAGACCACTAGAAAGAAACAATAATTAAAAAGCTAAGAAACAGCTGGGTGTGGTGGCACATGCCTTTAATCCCAGCACTCGGGAGGCAGAGGCAGGCGGATTTCTGAGTTCGAGGCCAGCCTGGTCTACAAAGTGAGTTCCAGGATAGCCAGGGCTATACAGAGAAACCCTGTCTCGAAAAAACAAAACAAATAAAATAAAATAAAATAAGTTAAGGCCAGAGGAACATGATATCCAGACTTCCAAGACTAGTTCCAGTTACATAGTCAGATAGCATCTCAAAGAAAAAGCTCTTCTGGGGCTGGCGAGATGAGAAAGACCCCCCGAGGATGGACACACACGGGACTGGTCCTGTGGGGAGAGCAGGCGATGGCCAAGAAACTGGGCTGGCGAGATGGCTCAGAGGGTAAGAGTACTGACTGCTCTTCCAAAGGTCTTGAGTTCAATTTCCAGCAACCACATTATGGCTCAACTACCCGTAATGAGATTTGATGCCCTCTTCTGGTGCATCTGAAGACAGCTACAGTGTATAATAATAAATAAACCTTTTTTTTTTTTTTTTTTTTTTTTTTTTTTGGTTTTTCGAGACAGGGTTTCTCTGTGTAGCCCTGGCTGTCCTGGAAATCATTTTGTAGACCAGGCTGGCCTACAGAAATCCGCCTGCATCTGCCTCTCAAGTGCTGGGATTAAAGGCGTGCGCCACCACCGCCTGGCAAATAAATCTTAAAGAAAAGAAAAAGTTCTTCTTCTTGCCTCCTCTTCTCTTCGTCTTTTCCTTCCTTGAAACAGAGTCTTACTACATAGTACAGACTAACCTCAAACTCACTATGTAGCCAGGTGTAGTGTTGCAAACATTTAATCTCAGCATTCAGGAAGTAGAGGTAGGCAGATCTCAGATTTCCAGTCTAACCCATTGTACATAGAAGTTTCCAGTCTAGTCAGGGGTTAGGGGCAAAAATGCATCAACTACTGGCTGGTGTTAAACTCTTCATGATCCTTCTACTACAGCCTCCAGAGTGCTGGGATTGCAGGCATGAACAATGCCCAACTTTCTTTATCCTTCCTTGTCCCCACAGATTTAATGAGGCCTAAGGCAGCACTCTAGCAATGGTTAAATGGTTTCTGCTCATTAAATTCTTCAGTCACTGAGCAGTCCTGTGAGGTCCATGTTATATAATAAATCACAATGAGAAAAAATAGAAATAATGAGACACAGATATGGTTTCATCTGCGGCCTCCCCGCATCACATTCATTTCCCGTCTTTGCAGCTGGTCGCATTGCCTTCATGTTCAGCTTCACACGTGGGGAGCACATAGGAAGATGACATAGCCGGCTCCCATAACCCACACAGCCTAACCACATAAGAACTCTCACAGTCTGCGTGAGGCAGAGTGGTACCACATCTAAGTTTATGTCAGTTTGACACAGGCTAGAGTCATCTTAGAGGAGAGAATCTCGATTAAGAAAATATCTCTCCATAAGATCTAGCTGTGCCTCTCCGTGGCCTCTGAATCAGATAGGTTCCTGCCTCCAGGTCCCTGACCTATCTGAGTTCCTGCCCTGACTTCCTTCAGTGATATAGACTATGATGTGGAAGCCTTAGCCAAATAACCCCTTTCCTCCCCAATGGGTTTAGGTAGTGGTGTTTCATCATAGTGACAGTAACCCAAACTAAGACAGTGCGTGTAGCTTTATGCATACATGTGAACCATACACATGCAGGTATCTGTGGAGGCCACAGAAGGGTATCTGCTGCCCTAGAACTGAAATTAGAGTTGATCATGAGCCACAAGACATGGATGTTAAAAAATCAAACCCAGGCAGCAAGTGCTCTTAACTACTAATTGGCCCATAAGTTCGTCATCATTCTGTGAATTCTAGGCTAGCCAAGGCTGCAGACACACACACACACACACACACACACACACACACACCCCAAAAGAACAAAACATAGTCATCACCCGCAGTCCCCAGGAGGAACAGTGACATTAGGCCATGTAGGGTTCCCTGAGGCAGCATTTAGGCAAGTCAGGAGGCAGAGGGAGGGGCTGGAGTGAGGGCTCAGTGGTTAAGAACGCTGGCTGCTCTTCCAGAGGACTCAGGATTGATTCCCAGCACCCACGTGGTAGGTAGCTCACAATCATCTGTAACTCCAGTTCCAGAGGATCTGACATCCTCACACAGACATACATGAAGGCAAAATACCAATTCACATGAAATTTAGAGGAGGGGGGGAGGGAGAGAGAGAGAGAGAGGGAGGGAGGGAGGGAGGGAGGGAGAGAGAGAGAATAATGCTTGGACTGTGAAAGATTTAGGATCAGCTTATGTGAATTACTTCAAAGAGCTCTGCAGTGTGGTGGTATTCCTGGCCCTCTGGGACCTTCCCTGGGGTGGCAACAACCTTGGGTAGGAAAGCCTAGTGAAGCAGGTATCACAAACCCTATTTCGGAAAAAAAAAAGCTTAATATATTACTATGGCCCCCCCCCCACACACTTTAGTTTTTTGAGACAGGTTTCTCTGTGTAGTCCTGGCTGTCCTGGAACTCACTCTGTAGACCAGGCTGGCCTCGAACTCAGAAATCCGCCTGCCTCTGCCTCCCAAGTGCTGGGATTAAAGGCGGGCACCACCACTGCCCGGCAACAATGAAATTTTTTTTTTAAAGATTTATTTATTTATTATATGTAAGTACACTGTAGCTGTCCTCAGATACTCCAGAAGAGGGCATCAGATTTCATTACGGATGGTTGTGAGCCACCATGTGGTTGCTGGGATTTGAACTCAGGACCTTTGGAAGAGCAGTCGGCACTCTTAACCACTGAGCCATATCACCAACCCGAATTTTTTTTTTTAATATTCAGTTTCCTTAACCATTGGGGAAAATGCAAAGTAGAACTACTTTGGTATTTCATTTTACCCCAGACAAAATAGCTATCACCTAAACAAACAAACTCGAGCTGGGCATGGTGGCGTATTTCTTTTATTTGTATAGGTACTTTGCCTGCATGCGTACATATGTGCATTACATTCAGGCCAAGTGGGATGTGGAACTGGAGTTAGAGACAGTTGTGAGCTGCCCTGTGAGGGCTGGGACTTGAATCCCACTGCTCTAGAGCCCTTAATCCTGAGCCATCTCTCCAGTACCTTGATCTTCTATACATAGTATGCAGATGTGTTTATTCCTCGGTCGGGGGGTCTTCCTTCCTTGTTACTTTGTACTGTCCCCAAAGTGTAACCGCATCTTCACTCATTTGATTGATACTTTCTTCCACATTGTCATGTTTTCTGCATTCCTGCAACAACCCCTTTCTTCAGTGAAAGCTTTCTTTGATATCCAGCTCTGCACACGTCCACCACCCACCTCCCATGCCTGTTCTCACCCGTTCTCAGAGGAGCTGCTCCCTACCACAAGGGCTTTTTCACTTTCTTCCAACACAAAAGCTCAGCCTCCTTTGCCTAGCCTTCGTTCTTATTCATTTATTTGTTTACTTCACTATTTATTCTAGTTTTTCGAGACAGGGTTTCTTTGTACAGCTCTGGAACTCACTCTATAGATGAGGCTGGGCTTGAACTCATAGAGATCCGCCTGCCTCTGCTTCCCAAGTGCTGGGATTAAAGGCCCAGCTGCCTAATTCTTATTCTTTCTTATTTATTTGTTCATTTATTTATTTATTAGTTGGGTTTTCTGTGTATTTCTCGAACTCACTTTGTAGATTTTGCTGGCCTCGAACTCAGAGATCTGGCAACCTCTGCCTAGGAGTGCTGGGATCAAAGGTGCGCACCACCATGTCCAGCCTAGCCCCTCATTCTCCCCTTACGTTTTCCGCTCTCCTTCTAGCACTTTACCTGATCAACAGTGCATTTATCCTTCACACTCTTTCCTCTTGACTCTTGATCCCTCATCCTCGTCCAGCCTTGTGCAAAGCTGATCTTTATCACATATATCTGTTCTCTGACCTCTGGTTCCACCTTCATTGCTTCCTGACCTCACTCACTCTTGCTCTGTCTCTCTTCTGAATGGAACCAGCGGTTACACAGTTCTTGGAGAAACCAAACAGTTGGAGAAAACAAAACAAAACCCTCAACTCTCTCCAAAACACAAAAATCCAAACAAGTTCCCACAGAGAAACGCTTGAAGGAGGTTGAGTTAGTCAGTCCCTTAGGGATGACTGCGGGTTTTACAACTGTTCTTTGTCCCCAGGGACAAAGAGGAATTAGGGAACAGAGAAAAAAAAAGTCCCTCCTTTCACACTGGGGTGTGATCTCTCAAGGGCCTCAAAGGCTTGCTTTCCCTTCCTTCCTTCTTTCTTTCTTTCTTTCTTTCTTTCTTTCTTTCTTTCTTTCTTTCTTTCTTTCTTTCTTTCTTTCTTTCTTTCTTTCTTTCTGTTTGCCTGTTGCCTTTCCGATCCCTTCCAATCTCCTCTCTGTCTCTGTTTTTTATTTTTGTTACATTCTATCTCAGATCTGTATCTTTCCCTCCCTCTAGCCCTCTGACCACTTGTTTCTCCCCAGCTGCCTCTCTTCACCATCTCTAGTCCTGCCCCGGTCTTACTTTACAGAGTCTGACTGTCTTTGGGTGTCTGCGCCTGTTTCCCTTTGGAGACTCTCCCTTGGGCCCATTTCCTGTCACGTGCCTCTGTAGAAAACCTCCAGAAAGAGAACTTTGACACTTCATGATAAAGGGGACTAATAAATTCCAGGAAAAAATCGTTACTTCGGAGGGGAGTCTCACTGTGTAGCGCAGGCTAGCCTCCAACTCATAATAATCCTGCCTCAATTGCCCGTGAGCGTAGATTAAAGGCTTGCACCATGGTGCCAGCCCTCTCCTGCTTTGTGGTCTCTATTCAACCCATTTCTAGAAAGCTGGGGGCCACAGAGCAGAAGAAAATAACTAAAGATGTAGAGGAGGAGAGCCTTGTGCAGGACTCACCATAAACTTTTTTTGTTTTGTTTTGTTTTTTGTTTTTCGAGACAGGGTTTCTCTGTATACCCTGGCTGTCCTGGAACTCACTTTATAGACCAGGCTGGCCTCAAACTCAGAAATCCACCTGCCTCTGCCTCCTGAGTGTTGGGAGAGCATGTGCCACCATAGACTTTTTATGGGCTACCATAGACTTTTTAATGAGGCTAGAATAGGGTTATTGAAGAAGTAGTGGGTGGTCAAATTGCAGAGGTCAGTTCAGGAACTTTAGAAAATTCCACAGGACCCCTCCCCTTCTGGAAGAGAAATGTCATAAGATAATAGGCACCCCTCGCTCCGGAAGGGAGGGGCTAATTACATTCCTCAGACCACAGGGAGGAGGGACGGACCACTGGCTTAACCAATGAGCCAACTTTCTAGCACCCAACAGAAGATATACTATAAACAAACAAACAAACAAACAAACAAATAAAAGTCCCCATGGGCAACATCTGAAAGAAGTCAAGTTAATCACTCAAACTTTTGTTATTCACGGGAAAAGAGTGAAACAAATTTAGATGTTCTCTGGGTCCCTAAGGCCTGAGGCTTTGGGGAAGCTGAGGGCAAGTTTATACTGGTTCCTGTAATAACTGTGTCTCAGGAGCCCAGGCTAGCTCAGTGTCTCCCAAAGACCTGAAAGGCTTTCTTTGTCTCTCTCTTTGCCTTCCTGTGGGCTTTTGATCCCTTCCCTTCTCCAGCCGCTGTTCTTTATTTTTCTTGTCTTCTGTCTTCCTCCAGTCTGTGTCTTCCCTTTGCTACTGGCTCTCTGACCACTCCTTGCTGTGTGTTTTCCCCTAGTTGCCTCTTGTCCCCATGTCTATCTCTGTGGACCCTCCCTCCCTGCTCTTGTCTCAACCTTCTCAATGCTGAGACCCTTTAATACAGCTCCTCATGTTGTGGAGACCCCCAACCATAAATTTATTTTCATTGCTACTTCATAACTTTAATTTTGCTACTGCTATGGATCGTAACATAAATACCTGATATGCAAGATATCTCTGCTATGGGACCCCTGTGAAAGAGTCCTTTGGACCACCAAAGGGGTTGAACCTTACAGGGGTCTGACGTGTGTGTGTGTGTGTGTGTGTGTGTGTGTGTGTGTGTATGAGTGTGTGTTTCTATTCCATTCTTAAGACTCCTCATTTCTGTCACTTGGGCTGGTTTGATTCATAACCTTCTCACTGTAGCCCATTTCCTATCATATGCTTATGTGGAAAATCTGCCCCTTCTTTACAAAGGGGACTGAGAAATTCCAGGTAATATATATTTTTAAACTCTCAGAGCAGAGTCTTAATGTGTAGCTCAGGCAAAGCCTCAGACTCATGGTGTGGCTGCCTCAATCTCTTATGCATTGAAAGTGACTACAGGTGTGCATCACCGCACCCAGCTCTCTCCAGTTTTGTGATCTCCAGTCAATCCATTTGCTATGTAGGAGTGGGCTGCAGAGAAACAGGAAACCATCCCCGTTCTGAGACTGCGGGTGTGTGTAGCCAACCCTGGCTGGCATCATGGCTCTTCATCCATGTACTGGCTACAGGGAAGTAAATGACACAAAAGTGGCTTATGCACGTAGCAAATATATATTTTACCATTGAAACTTATACTCACCATGGCAGTTGTAGAAAATGAAACAAAAATTCTATTACCTGGTCAATTTCAAACTATATTGACTCAGTCCATATATAAGGAAAACCTCTGCAAAGAACTAGGTCTCTCCTCCAATGGGTTCATCATATCTATCAAGCTGGATTAGCAAACTTTTCTTTCAGTACTTAATAAGCATCTTGGAGTGTGGCAAGAGGCAAAAATCATTTAATTAATATTTTTATGAGAAAATTTTATTTATTTATTTATTTATTTATTTATTTATTTGAAATGGACTTTCATATAACCCTGGTTGGCTTGAAACTTCCTGTGAGGGCAATTTTTAAAAAAGACTTATTTGCTGGCCATGGTGGCTCATGCCTTTAATCCCAGCACTTGGGAGGCAGAGGCAGGTGGATCTCTGAGTTCGAGGCCACCCTGGTCTACAAAGAGAGTTCCAGGACAGCCAAGGCTCCACAGAGAAACCTTGTCTCAGAAAAAAAAAAAAAATTTTTTTTTATACAAGTACACTGTAGTTGCCTTCAGACACACCAAAAGAAGTCATCAGATCCCATTACAGATGGTTGTGAGTCACTAAGTGGTTGCTGGGAATTGAACTTAGAACCTCTGGAAGAACAGTCATTGCTCTTAATCGTTGAGTCATCTATCCAGCTCAAGGCTGATCTTGAATTCCTGATTGTGTTATGTCAACCTTCCGCGTGCTGGCATAAAGGAGTGCCTTACCATGGAGGTCTAAATTATTTTCCATCCTTGTGTGGTAGAATGCTGGGGAGATCTCACATTCACACGGTTTTCACGTGTTCAGGATGTTCTGAGCGTTATTCTGAAAGTCGCGACTTTGTAACACTGACTGCGCCTGCATTTCCGAGTTTACTGAGACCACAGGGACACCCTATAACCCTTGCAGATGGAGCTCCCTGCGCCCATCCCCACAGCCAACCACACCTCCGTCCTGGAGTTCATGCTTCTGGGGATCACAGACAAGAGATGGCTCCAGCTCCTCTTCTTCGGGGTCCTCCTGGTCACCTACACGCTGACCCTGCTGGGGAATCTGCTCATCATCGCCCTCACCTTGGCAGACCGCCGCCTGCACACCCCGACGCACTTCTTCCTGTGCCACTTCTCCCTGCTGGAGGTGGGTTTCACGTCCACAATGTCCCCACAGATGCTGGCACACCCGCTGGCGGCGCGCGGGGCCATCTCCCGCCACCCTGCTTCGTGTAGATGATACTCTACTTCACCCTGGGTGCCGTGGAGACCCTGCTGCTGGCAGTGATGTCCACTGACCGCTTTCTGGCCATCTGCTGGCCGCTGCACTACCCAGCACTCATGACTCCTCGCGTGTGCTCCGCCCTGGTGCTGGCCTGCTGGGCAGCCAGCCTCCTGGTCCTGCCTGGGCTGTTTGCCTGGATGTTGTCTCTCCCTTTCTGTGGCCCGCAGATCCTCAACCACTTCTGCGACAGCTCCCCTTCGCTGGAGCTAGTATGTGTCGACACCAGGCTCCTGCAGCTGGTGGCCTTCCTGGTGGCTGTCTGCACCTGCTCGCTGCCACATTGATCACAGCCTTATGCTATGGCTGTCTACAGCTGGGGGTCGCAGCAAGGCCTTCTCTACCTGTTCTTCCCACATCCTGGTGGTGTCGATGAGCTATGGGAGCTGAATCATCATGTACCTCAACCCCACGCAGACAGGGAGGCTGGACCTCAACAAAGGAATAGCTTTCTTCAACACCACAGTGTCACCCCTGCTGAACCCCTTCATCTACAGCCTCAGGCACCAGCTGGTCCACAGAGTGCACAGGGATTTGCTGCTCAGGGCGAGGGAGCTTTCTTTCAAGACATTCAGACCATAAGGCTGCACAGGTTTGTTATTCTTTATCTTTATTGACTGCTAGTGACTTGTTTGCAGTGTGAAAATCTTCCTGGAGCCACTCAAAGGTTAGAGATTCGCCACCACTGAACTACATTGCCACTTATGACCCCCCCCACCGCTCTAGTTTCTGAGCAGTGCTTTCTGTAAATTAGGCTTGAAAATCTGTAAGTAGTTGAGGATAACCTCTGTTTTCTTATCCTCCTGTTTCAGTCTCTTCATGGCTGGGATTTGGGGAAAGCACTATGAAAACCTGGGTCTGTTTTTAAATTTTATTTACTTTTGTGTGTAATGAAAGCTAACCTTCACCGGGCGGTAGTAGCACACACCTTTAATCCTAGCACTTGGGAGACAGAGGCAGGCAGATTTCTGAGTTCGAGGCCAGCCTGGTCTACAAAGTGAGCTCCAGGACAGTCCGGGTCTATGCAGAGAAACCCTGTTTCGAAAAAAACAAAAAAACAAAAAAACAAAAAACCAAAAAAACAAAAAAACAAAAAAAGAGAGAAAGCTAACCTTCAACTTATTACATAACCAATGATGCCCTTGAATTTCTTCTTCTTATCATCATCATCAACCCCCTCTCTAAGGACCCTTGGCTGTCCTGGAACTCTCTATGTAGACCAGTCTGACAAAGAACTCATGGAAATCTGCCTGCCTCTGCTTCTGATGCTAGGATTAAAGACATGAATTACTCTGCCTGGCCCTAAACTCTTAGTTTCTAAGATTTTTTTTTTTTTTTTTTTTTTTTTTAATTTCACTGGGGCTGGAGAGATGGCTCAGCGGCTAAGAGCACCAACTGCTCTTCCAGAGGTTCTGAGTTCAATTCCCAGCAACCACATGGTGACTCACAACCATCTGTAATGGGATCTGATGCCCTCTCCTGGTGTGTCTGAAGACAGCTACAGTGTACTCACATACATGAAGTAAATAAATAAATAAATAAATAAATCTTTTAAAAAATTGGACTGGAGATATAAGAGAGATGACTCAGCCTTTAAGTAGCTGTGGTTTTTGCAGAGAATCTTCCTTCAGTTTCCAGCACCCACATGGTTGATTGTCTTTAACTCTAGTTTCTGGATCTCTGTTATACTCTTCTGGCTTCTTTGGGACCAGGCATGCATCTAATGACCATACATATATTCAGGTAAGACACATATACACAGAAAATGAAAATAAGCATTAATTAAAAAAAAAACTTATGTGAATGTATGCATGTGGTTTGATCTTATGTGAGCCATTTGCATGCAGGTGCACTCAGACCAGCAGAGGGCGCTAGATTCCCCATGAACTGGAATTGCAGGCAGTGGTGCGTGTCTATTATGGATGCTGGGAACTAAATCCAAATCCTCTACAAGAGCATTAAGTACTCTCAACTACTGAGCCACCTCTCTAGTCTCCCAGTGTAGGCATGTTTTGTTGATGAGAAAAGAAAAAATTTTACAACCTATACTAATTTAAAAGCTGTTGGTGCTTTTTGTGGTAGAGCAAGCCTGTAATTTCAGTACTGGTAAGAGTGATGATAAAGCATCAAAGATCTGGGGTTATCCTTCACTACATATCAAATTTGATGCCAGCCTGATCTACACGAGTCACTGTCTCCAAAAGATAAAAATAAATAAGAAGGCACGGTATAAGCTGGGTGTGGTGGTGCACGCCTTTAATCCTAGCACTCGGGAGGCAGAGGCAGGTGGATTTCTGAGTTCGAGGCCAGCCTGGGTCTACAGAGTGAGTTCCAGGACAGCCAGGGCTGCACAGAAAAACCCTGTCTCGAAAAAAAAAAAAAAAAAAAAAAAAAAAAAAAAAAAAAAAGAAAGAAAGAAAGAAAGAAAAGAAAAGAAGGCACGGTATGTGTAGTGTGATCTGAAGAATTCTTATGATCTAGGCTAGTCTTTTTTTTTTCTTTCTTTCTAAAGATTTGTTTGTATGAGTATATTGCAGCTGTCTTCAGACACACACTAGAAGGGTGCATCGAACCCCATTATAGATGGTTGTGAGCCACCATGTGGTTGCTGGGATTTGAACTCAGGACCTCTGAAAGAACAGTCAGTGCTCTTAACAGCTGAGCCATCTCTACAGCCTAATTGGGGCCAGTCTTAAAGCTCATGATTAACAAGTGTCCTGTGGGGTTCCATCCTGGAACAGGAAGACTTTAGTAAACAGTAAGGAAATTGGATCAAAAACTACAGACTGGCCAGGCAGAGGTGGCACACGCCTTTAATCCCAGCACTTGGGAGGCAGAGGCAGGTGGATTTCTGAGTTCGAGGCCAGCCTGGTCTGCAGAGTGAGTTCCAAGACAGACATGGCTACACAGAGAAACCCTGTCTTGAGAAAAAACAAAACAAAAACCCAAAACTACAGACTGTAACTATTCTACCTGTTTTGTCCATAATTGTAACAAACATACAAATGTTTTATGTCACATTGTGACAACTTAGAATCACCTAAGTAGCAAGCCTCAACCGGGAGGCTCACCCTGAGTATGAATGGCACTTTCTCTAAGCATTTCAGATGAAAAGGGCGTAACAGATGATGTCCTTGGCCTTCCCTGTTGCAACTGCTGCCAATTCCTTCCCTAGTAACACAGCCAGTATTTCCAGGCTTCCATTCTAGACTGAGGACCAGCGCACAGCAGGAAACTTCCACATCTCCCAGGCCAGATTGGGACTGCAGAGGCCCAGCCCTTTGGAATTAGCAACTCCTGGGTTGAAAGCCTCTGCAGGGAGAAGCAGCTACTGCCTCCAACTGAGCTACTGCCTCCAACTACCCAGGCACACAGCTTCACCACATGAATTCTGAACCACACGAATATTACCTGCATGGCTATATTACCTGCATGGCTATATTACCTGCATGGCTATATTACCTGCATGGCTATATTACCTGCCTATGATCTCAGCTCTCTCTCAGGAGGTGGAGGCAAGAGAGTCAGAAATTCAAGGTCATCTTCAGTTACTACAGTAGCTTGTGCTAAGATGTTGTGGCACTGTTTCAAAAACTCTCTCTCCCCACCCCCCACCCACCTCAAGACAAGTGTTCTCTGTGTATCCCTGGCTGTCCTGGAGCTCCCTCTGTAGACCAGATTGGCCTTGAACTGGAGATCTGCCCCCCCCCCCCCCCCGCTGCCTCCCCAGTGCTGGGGATTAAAAGTTTGCACCACTACTGCCTAGCCTCATTCGTTATTTCTTAGTCTGTAGTTCATGGAAGGATCACTGGTAGGTGCCTCTTCTTCCTGAAGTAACTTAGTCTGTCAAATCCAAGATGCTGACTCTATCCACATTTTAGAAACATGCTTTTACCACCCATCCAACGAAATTCCTCTCATTGCAGATGAGAACAGCTTTAACTGCCAATTCAACTCCAATTCTAAAAATACCCATCCGGATTCACCAGCAGGGGCACTGGGAAATTCAAATATCACACTTGCCCATCTTACCACATTTTCCACATTCCTCTTTGGTTTTGATGCAGAATCCTGGAAACCTGAAGAGAAGGCTGATTGTAGAGTCTGACCAGCTGAGAGTCAGAAGTTCCAGCACATTTGCTGTCCAAGTTGCCAATGTGAGACCCTGACTAGGAGCGTTTCTCGCTGGAAGGTAAAGCCCCTGGACGTTCCCCAAGCTTGTTTTCCCTATTCTCTAAAAATACAGCCAGAAAGAAGCTCTTTGTTCTCTATAGCCAGCAAAAAGCCTTTTTGTTTCTGTGCCTTAAAGCCAGAGATGCAATAATTGTAGGAAGACCTCAAGGACATGGAGATAGATGCCAGAGAGGAGGCTGCAGCTCACCACCACCACCACCCCCCCACCCCCTACCCCCTCACCCCCCCACCCCGCCAGAAAAGAGCTGTAGCCAACTTTCCTCCCAACTCCTCCCAATTCCTCAGCTAGATGTTAAAAGCCCCTTACTGTTACCACTCGGGTGGAACTCCCCTGTCCTGCTCGGTGAAAGGAGTTTGTGAAAGGAGTTCGTCCTCAGCTAGCTGATAATAAAACCTCTTGCAGTTTGCATCAAGTGTGGGGTTCTCTCGAATCATTGGAGTGCTGGCCAGCTCATTCTGGGACTTGAGTGGAGGCCCTGCTTCAGGGGTCTTACACCAACCTAGAAACACTCTTTTTTTTTTAAAAGATTTATTTATTTGTTTTATGTATATGAATACATTGTAGCTGTCTTTAGACACACCAGAAGAGGGCATCGGACCTCATTACAGATGGTTGTGAGCCACCATGTGGTTGCTGAGATTTGAACTCAGGACCTCTGGAAGAGCTGTCAGTGCTCTTAACCACTGAGCCATCTCACCAGCCCGAAACTAACTCTTAAATAGGAATGTGTTCAGGGTTGGCAAGATGGCTCAGTGGTAAAAGAGCTTGCTGAATAAGCCTGATGACCAGAATTCAATCCCCAGAATCCACAGTGGAAGAAGAGAACCCGACTCCCAAAACTCATTCTTTCACCTCCTCATGTAGGCTCCGTATGGCATCCGCTAACTGCACATCAGGTCTGGATAGTAGCACACCCCTTTCATCTCAGCCCTCCAGAAACAGAGGTGGATGGATCTCTGTGAGTTCAAGATCCATCAGGTCTATATAACAAATTGCAGGCCAGCTAAGGCTACAAAGTAAAACATTGTCTTTGAGGGGTTGGGGGACTGGGACTTTTGTTTGTTTGTTTTTCAAATCAGGAGTTCTCTGTGCCGCAGCCACCCAGTGACTATTAACCTTTCTTTAGGAGCCGAGTGGGTAGTTCAGTTGAAAGAGTACTTGTCTTGAACCCATGAAGCCTTGGGTATGATCCGAAGCACAACATAAAATCTGCATGTCTGTAATCCTAACTCTTGGGAGTTAGAGGCAGGAAGAGCAAAAACTCAAGGTCATCCTTGGTTACAGTGTGGTGTAGGCCTTTTTGCGTCACATGAAACCCTGTCTCAAAAAAAAACCCAAAAAACAAAAAACCACGACGGTGGTGGTACACACCCTTAACTCCAGCACTTGGGAGGCAGAGGTAGACAGATCTCTGTGAGTTCAAGGCCAGCCTGGTCCAGGACAACTAGGGCTCTACAGAGAAATATTTTCTTGAATAATCCATCCTCCCTCCATTTAAAAGAAAAAGAAAGAGAGAGAGAGAAAGAGAGAGAGAGAAGAGAAGAAAGAGAAAGACAGAGAACAGAGGAAAAGCAGGGCTGAAGGAATGGTTTATTGACTAAAAGTACCTCTACTCTTCAGTTCCCAGACTCACATCACTTGTGACTCCAGCTTTAGGGGGTCAGATTCCTGTCCTCTCTGTGGATGCCAACACTCATGCACACAGACGCACACCTTTTTTTTTTTTTTCTTTTCTAGACAGGGTTTCTCTGTATAGCCCTTGCTGTCCTGGAACTCACTCTGTAGACCAGGCTGGCCTTGAACTCAGAAATCCACCTGCCTCTGCCTCCCAAGTGCTGGGATTAAAGGCATGTGCCACCACTGCCCGGCTCCCCCCCCTTTTTTTTTTTAAGATTTATTTATTTATTATATATAAGTACACTGTAGCTGACTTCAGACACAACAGAAGAGGGCATCAGATCTCATTACAGATGGTTGTAAGCCACCATGTGGTTGCTGGGATTTGAACTCATGACCTCTGGAAGAGTTGTCAGTGCTCTTAACTGCTGAGCCATCTCTCCAGCCTTTTTTTTTTTTTTTTTTTTTTTTTTTAAGACAGGTTCTCAGCCAGGCATAGTAGCGCACACCTTTAATCCCAGCACTCGGGAGGCAGAGGCAGTTGGATTTCTGAGTTCGAGGCCAGCCTGTACAGCCTGTACAGCCTCTACAGAGTGAGTACCAGGACAGCCAGGGCTGCACAGAGAAACCCTGTCTCCAAACAAACAAACAAACAAACAAACAAAAAAGACAGGTTCTCACTATGTAGCTCTAGCTGTCCTGGAACTCATCACATAGACCAGGCTGGCCTTGAACTTACAGAGTTTGTCTGCCTCTGCTTCCTGAATACTGGGATAAAGATGTGTGCCAGTATGTACACCTGAGGGTTTTCATTTGCTTGTTTGCTTTTTGTTTTTGTCTTATTGTTGTTGTAGTTGTTTAGTACATACACATAATTTAAAACAAGACGAACCCCACTATTTACAGTGAAGACACTTATCCTGCATCCCTGAGATCTAAGGCTCCTACTTTATCAATTATAATTTTGTCAGGCTTTCCTCAGGAGCCACCCTGTGACCTTAAATTTCTTTCTTTTTAAAAAATGTTTAGTTATTGTGTGTGTGTTGGCATCTAAATACTGTGACACACGTGTGGAGGTTAGAGAATGACTTTCAGGAGTCAGTTTTCTCCTTCTACTGTGTGGGTCTCAGGGATGGAACTTCAGTATGCAGTCTGTGGCCAGTACCTTTATCTTGCTATCTTACTGGCATCGTGTGGGAATGTGTGTGGTGGGCTTGTATATGTGTTTTTGCCTGAGTGTTTATATTTGTGCATCAGTGTGTGTGTGTGTGTGTGTGTCATGGTGAGCTTGTGTATGTTCATTTGCATGGCTATGTGCATGTGCATCTGTGTGCATCTGTGAGGAGGAAGAGTGGGCTTTTATTATGCGTGTTTGCATGGTTGTGCACCTGTGTATGTGTGTCTGTGTGGTGGTGGGCTTGCTTGTTGTAAATGTGTGTTTGCATGGGTATGTGCATGTGTGAATCTGTGTGTGTGGTAGGCTTGTGTGTGTTTGCGCGGTGGTGTGTACATTTGTGTGTGAATGCATGTGGAGACCAAGCTGCTTCTGGCCAGTCCTTTATCACAGCAGCAGTGAAGAAAATGAGGACATCTTGCCTCCACCTCCCAGGTGCTGGGATGACAGGCCTGGGTCACCAAACAAGGTTTCTCTCTTCTAGGCCTATCATTTATTTATCTTGCTTGCTTGCTTCTTTCTGTTATTTTTGGGATCTCTCCAACTACTTATGTGTTTCTGGAGTACCATACCGCAGATGGAGGAGTCTTGCCTGAGAAGGTAAGAACATGCTGAATTTTCTCCACTGCCGTACAGTGTGTCCTGATGTCACCTTTTGGCATTAGCACAGTGGCTGGGCTCTCCCAATTGATCAGGACAAGATGGCGGGAGGCTTAGGGTGGGAGTGTATTCTGCTTGTACCAAAAGCCGGGGAGGCAGTGGGGGAGGGGATGGCCAGGATGCTAGGCTTCCTGACAGCCCTGTGGTCTGAGAGTGAGTGTACACACAGCTCACAGGAAGTTTCTCAACCTCTTACAGAGAAGAGTATGACTGGGAAGGGTGAGGCCCTGGGCAATAATCAACAGCTTCGGGGGTTGTATGAGCTTTGGGGGTTGATGACCTCTTTGGGCCTCAGTTTACCCATCTTTGGAATTTAGAGGATTAGCCTGCTGGTTGTATACCATCCCAACTGATAAGGACCAAAGATTTTGGAGACAAATAGATTGATGTGCTTTGCTTTGTTTTGTTTTTCCTTCCCCTTCCCCTCCAAGACAGAGTTACTCTATGTAGCTTAGGCTGGCCTTGAACTCAGAGATCACCGGTCTCAGCTTCCAGAGGGCTGGGACTAAAGGAAACCACCATAACTGCCTGTCTAGCTCTAAATTTCAAACCCAGGACTTTATGTATACTAAACAAGTGCTTCACTCTCAGCCCTTGGTCTCAAGCAGTCCAGGCTGGCCTGGAGTTTGCTTACTGTTTAGCTGAGGATGGCCCTGAGCTTCCACCTCAGATTCCTGGCCTTCCAGATGTGTGCACTGCAGGCTTTCCTGGTTCACATGGTGCTGGGGATTAAACCCAGAGCTCTGTGTATTTTGTGCATGCTAGGCCTGTTCTCTACCAGCTGAGGAGATACTAACAGCTACAACCCTTTCGTTTTCTTTCTTTCTTTTCTTTTTTTTTTTTTTTTTAAGATTTTTATTTATTTATTATCTGTAAGTACACTGTAGCTGTCTTCAGATCTCATTACGGGTGGTTGTGAGCCACCATGTGGTTGCTGGGATTTGAAATCAGGATCTCAGGAAGAGCAGTCAGTGCTCTTAACCACTGAGCCATCTCACCAGCCCCCATTTTGTTTTCTTGAGAATTTTATTTTAAGCCGGGCGTGGTGGCGCACGCCTTTAATCCCAGCACTCGGGAGGCAGAGGCAGGCGGATTTCTGAGTTCGAGGCCAGCCTGGTCTACAAAGTGAGTTCCAGGACAGCCAGGGCTATACAGAGAAACCCTGTCTCGGAAAAAAAAAAAAAAAGAATTTTATTTTAAAGCTGGGCACACACCTTTTTCTTCTTTCTTTCTTCTTTCTTCTTTCTTTCTTTCTTCCTTCCTTCCTTCCTTCCTTCCTTTCTTTCTTTCTTTCCTTTTGTTTTGTTTGAGACAGGGGTTCTCTGTATAGCTCTAGCTGTCCTGGAACTCACTCTGTAGACCAGGCTGGCCTTGAACTCAGAAATCCGCCTGCCTCTGAAAGGTCCTGACAGAATGTAAAAGGTCACAGAAGCCTTGGAATTGGCAAAATAGATGTCATTGTTAGCAGAACTAGCTTCACTGATTTAGAAAAATAAAGGTGCACAATGCTCTGGCCACTCCTTGAACCCGTGTGTCTGCCACTGTTCAGACCGTTCCTTGACTCATGTGTGTGCCCACTGATGAAGCCCATTGCCAGGTGTTTGTGATATTGGTTGCTGGGGAAGACTCAGAAAATCTCCC